>NC_134466.1:63156050-63463323 GCF_047948215.1 Lycorma delicatula
TACTTTTAATGAGTTTACAGGGATTATCTTTTTAGAGTTTACAGTTTTTATCTTTTTCTTGCAACTCTGAGTTTAAAGGATTCAATTTATACACGATGTCTGTGAGAAAGCCCAAATCCATCGGCCATCAACAGTCATTTAGTTCATCAAAATTAACATTTTTGGCATTAGGGTATTTATTTTTATTTCTTCAATCAAGCTTAAAAATTATCAGCCATTATCACTACCCCCTCATATCAAGTTCCTCTTATTTCTCTACGCTACTTTATCATCTTGATCTCTTCTAGGCCTTTATATAAAAAATAAGTTTTTTCTTAAGTATCGTAAGATACGAAGACTGTTCAGACGGTTGAATTTGAACACAGAATCCAATTGCTATCAGATCACATCTGACGATAATTTTGAATTTGATTTCTTTTTACTTGTTTTATGATATTTACTCGTTTATTACTCATTTTTACTAGTTTCGTATTGAATCACGCATTGTAAAAATTATTGAATAAAATCACTGAATATCAAAATCATTATCAGTTTCTTTGAAGAATTCAATATCATCCATTTCTACCCACCATTACTCAAGTAGGCCACCTAACCGCATTGCAGTGGGCACAAAGAAATTGGTTGATGTGCACCATTGTGTTCACAGGTATAGGGTTGGGAACCCTGGTTATAGACATGCACCATCTCTGTATTAGACCAACAACTTTCCTAATGATCCTTTGTAATAATAAATTATATTTATTATCAATTTATATAAATTAATGATAATGTTTTATAGGTTAGATTTAATTCTCAAAACAAATTTAATTTTGGCTAAATTAATTAATAACATTTCTTTTCTGTATAATAAAGCAAAAGATTTATTTTAAAAATAAAAATGATAATCATTAAATATCCTAATAATATACGAACATTTCTATTGTTATTGGGATATGATATCACATTTCCGTACATTGTATATATTGTTATCATTATGTATACTTACTCAATCTACAATATCATTGATAATTCAAATGTAAGTTGTGTTCTTTGCTTAAATTTTTACAAATTTTTCAAAGGTCTACATTTATTGTACTAAAAACAAGTGCTTTTACTTTCATTACGTTTTGACATTTAGATTTGTTTTTCTTTTGTGTAGGTTTGTTTTTTTGTTATATGTGCTTAAATTTTTATTTTAGCTGCTATTGGCGCAGAGCAGACCAATGGTGGTGCACCGGACAGCTGCACGCAGCGATCAAACAATCCATTCATTCGAACGATTTACGCTTCTTGATATGAACGATTTATCTAAAATTATGTTTGTGTTTTGAGGATAAAAAAGGAAAACATTGGGTGGGGTTAGAGCTATGTTAAAAACTCACAACTGGAAAAAACAAATAAAATTCACAGAATTTTAAAGGTTTTAATTGTAAATGTTTTTTGTTGTTAGTACGCTAAATTCATGAACGTTAATTAGTTACAATTGCAAAAATATTTAAGAAAATCATTTGTAATGAAACATAAACCAGTAAAATATTAGCCTTTTTTCTAGTTAATAATAAAAGTAATTTTTATCAAATTTATTACATTAATTTCTCAGAATTGAATCCAGCACAAGTTTTTGTAAAAACCATATGCATATTGGTCAATTAACAAAGTTGTTGAATTATAAACCTAAAATAACCTGTCTTTTATCATCAAATTTTTCTGTTTTATGTTAGATATCGTGAAAACTATGTGAGATACAGTTCTGATACCTGTTTACTTGTTTTTTCAGTTTTTTGTTTTGTTTGTTCAAAAAACCATCAAGTGTACCGATTATATATAGTTTAACAATTTCAATATGACCTCATTTCACCAGGTGAACTGAAATGTAAGCAAAATTTTTCTCTAGCCATAACTGTATAAAAGCATTTTTGGACATATATTTAAACATACAAATGTTTTTCCTTAATTCAAGGTTTTCGAATCAGTTAACCGAATTATTTTCCTTTCTTCCTGAATCACTGTGTATAATTATTAAAAACAGAAAAGTATATATAGTATTAATTGCATCACATTTTGGTAGAAGTTAACATTTTCAAAACATCTTTAATTTAAAAAAAACAAAAAAAACTGTAAATTCGCCAGAAAGTCACTGGAATGCAGTTGTTAAAAGTATTATTTTTAAAGCTCTCTATGTACTGAAATATCTTCGCCTGCTCTAAAACTTAATTTCCTATCTTAATCCTGTACATTCTATTCTCCTTCCCCTGATCTTTATCTCTCGTTTCCCATTCAGGCAGAATTTGATTATTTCTTTCAGATATATACTAAACAATGTTGGTGGCATGCAGCATCCCTATCTCACTCCCTTTCCAATCTCTATTCTTCCTGTTATTTCACCTCCTATCCTCACTTTTATTCTCTGGTTATAGTATAGCACTTTTATTAGGTGCCTCTCTTTCCAGTTAACTTTTTCAGTATTAACAGTAATCTAACCTGTCTAACTCTCTCAAATGCCTTTTTTAGGTTAACAAATGCAACATAGACACTTTGGCTCCTTTCCATGTACCTGTCACCTATGTCTCTTAGCAGCCCTACTGCGTCCCTTGTTCCAACACCTCTTCTAAATCCATAATGTCCTTCCTCAGTACTGTCACCCAATTTATTGTATATTCTCTTATTTAGAATTCGTAACAGTACCTTTGCATGTGATATTAGGCTACTCGTTCTATATTCTTCACACTTCTTTGTATTTCTACCGGTACCTTATTGTATCCTGGAAGTCTTCTGGCCACTTTCCTTCTTATTAGTATTTATAGCATAGATGTAGTAGATATTGCTATATCTTAGTATTTACTGCATAGATAACGATATAGTCATAACTATAACAATATTGAAAAAAATTGTTTGGATTATTCATATATGCATTGTAGATATATATAATGTAAGTACATAACAGAGGTATACATTATAATTTACACATAATGTAGGTATACGTTGTAAGTGTATAGTTTTCTTTGATGTTTTCTCTAAAATGCCTCTGAAGAAAATCAAAATCGTGATATTCCCACCCCTTTAACATACTTTGACAAAAATTAATACAAGTATAATCATTGCTCCATATCGAGACCTTGCCGATTCTGAGAGGTCTTGAGTGCTCAGTGATACAGAGTAGCTGGACCAAAGGTGCAACCGCATTGGAATTGATGAAAATTTCAAGAAAATTATTGCAAACGGTTGTGAAAAACAGTCATACTAAAAGAAAATTATGTGAAGTTAAAATATCTGAACAAAATACATGTTCAGATACGGAAGTTTTTATATCATAATTGTATGATAGGAAAGAAATCTTACTGAATAAGAAAACATTTTGGGGGAAGTATAAAACGGAGAGATATAAATATAATATCAGAGCTCCTGCTGAAGGATCTATTTCCAAATACGAAAAAGTGGCTTGCTGGCAAGAGATTTATATAAAATGATGATGTTATTGCCAATATATCTGTCGATTTTGAAGACTTTCATACTATAAGGATGGGATCAAAAACTTATTTTTGATGTAGTAGGTGTGTAGATTTCAAAGATTGTTAAATAAAATGATTTTCCTAAAAACTGAGTATTTTTGCATGAACTTTATCAATCGCCCCATGCAATAACCCAAAGTTGTAATATATTTATATTCATACTGCTTATAAGAAATAAAACTACTTTGCTTCCTTTAAAAATTATTTCCTTTATTTACTTACCTATTTTAATTTAATTAATTATTACTTTAATTAATGACTCCTTTTATAGTAGTATTTAATAATAATCTTACTTTGTATAAACTTGTACCCAGACAGTAACTACTAATTAATGTTTGGTGTCTGCTAAGTTTTAATTTTCTTTATTACTTAATAAAGAAAATTTTTTCATATATTTCACATGAAATTTCACATATATTTAAATATTAGTTTAACATTTTACTTTTTTTTAATATTCTGACAAGTTTTGGATAAATAAATGAGGTGAAATACAATTATGAACTAATTAAACTCAATTGAAAATAAACAGTAATTAATTGAAATGGCTGTAATCAATCTTGGATCTAAAAAATCAAAATTTTTAAATGTGCTATTTATATATATATATATATATATATATATATATATATATATATATTTTTAAAGTTACAATCAATAATAAAATTATTAACATGCAATAACTTTGATGTTGTGAGATGATTAGCACATGTTCAAGTCAACTTAATTTTTCAAACAATAGTGTGGGAGTTAAAAAAAATTCTCAATTTAAAATGCATAAAAATTTTAAAAAAGTGCATTATAACCTTTCAATATTACACAAATCTAACTTATGCATAATTCTTAATGTAATATTACTGTGTTGCTCTCATGTTGTTTCTCTTCTATATTATACTTCAAAACTGTGTTTCAAAGCTTCATGAATAAATAATGACAACTAAAAATATTGATACTAATTTTTAAAAAGTATATATATTTAACATAGAAAGACAAACAGAGTTAATTTTTCAGCATAGAAATGGTGAGATTTTTTTTCATTTAATGTTTTGATGAACTGAAAACACTAATATTCTGCGTAAAAAAAGGCAAAATGAATCCCATTTTTAAATCTAACTTTTCTTTAACTAGAAAAATTATTTTATATATAAGCCTAACAAGTAGATAAATGAACTCATATTCTACAACCTTATTTCCAATAACTGTAATCATTTCAAGACAAGATACTTTGAATGTCTTGGTCTTTCATCCAGAGGTCCTGGGTTTGAATCCTAATCAGGCACATTTTAAACACTGAAAAATTTTTCCATATTCCACATGCACAAACTTTGAGCTTATGGTGATTTAATCATAAAAAACCACATAAACTTCGTTTTAGCAGATGCAATTATACAAAGTTAGCTCCATTACATATTTTGTAGTACTTAGGGGCAATCCCTTTATAAACAATTTTAAGTATTACTTAATTGATGATATTATCATTACAACTTCATTATAAGCTTGTTCATTTTTTTAATGTCTAAAATGTTTGTTACCTAATTAAGATCTTTCAGGTACATTCAATCCTATGTTTATGTTGTAGTAAAAAGTTATCTAAATAAGATGGTATAGAAGAATTAAGTTAACAGATTACCAGTTTACATTATTAAGATAAAGATCAACAGTATCTTTAAATAAATACACTTTTAATAATAAAAAAATTCTACCATCCACAGTTAAAAGTAACAAACTCCTACTTCAATATAAAAAAGTGCCTATTAATAAAAAAAAAACCAACATTTTTATATTTCATATAATATTAAACACACACACATCCCATGTAGAACTTTTAAGAAATTGTTCTACTAATGAAAATAATAGAAAAATCCATATAAACATAGGTCTGGAAACGCTTTGTTTTTGAGTTACCACTAGCGAAAGATTTCAACCGAATTTCAGTTCTTCTAATAAAAAGAAACGCTACTATAATTTTTCATATCTAAATTTAGGAGTAAAGTTGATGGTTCCTTATGTAATTTGATCTGGTAAATAGGATAAAACAGGTCCCAGAACTGTAACTTCAGTAGTTTTTAAAGTATACATGATGTAAAACACAAAATTTGACTTCAAGAAACAAACCTTTTTAGGTTTGTAGTACAATATCTTCGTTAAATAACTAATAAATGCAGAAAATTTAGTAACAAAACTTGTAGAGAAGTTAATCCTAAGAAAAATGAGGTGAATAGAGCCAATGAAATGTTAACAAAAACTTAAAATCTGGTTTTTTATGAACAACCATTCATTATAGAATGTTCCTGAAAGAACATGCCCTGTAAGTTCCTCAGTTTCTTCATAGGGCACTGTATAAAATGAAGTGAATTTTCTATTTTTTTTTTTTTTTAAGTGTGATCCATAAAAGTACTAGCCTATTTTAAGTGTTACCACTGTCATTAGTAAGATTAAAGATACCTGCAAAGTTATTTTGAAATTACATACCCTTATCTTGAGTGTTTTCAGATGACAGCATCCATCATCTCTTCAGAAATATACAATTAACAGGATTCTTTTCTCCCTCGCAAATGTAACTATACACTGGACATTGAGTCCTATTTACCATCAGTCGAGTACATCACTCAACCCAATCAAAATTTACTGTGATAGTTAATTTATATTTTATGTTTACCGCTTCGGTTTTGGATTTGTTATTTATTTCTAATACTTTATTTCAATATTACTAACCAAATGTTAACAATGTTTTGTTATTATATGTGATAATGATCTACAGCATTTGAAAACATTTTCCTTTTGTTTCTGAATATTTTTCCTTTTGTATATTTATAGTTATCAATTTTACACATACCCTCAATGAGATTAATATTAATAATTTTTGTTATTCTTTAGAACTTAGATGTTTTATTACATCATCATTTTGATAATAAGAAAATAATCCGCTATTGTTATGAAATAGATTAAAAACTTTGTAGATTATTTGTTGATAAAAGGTTAATTTTATTGTTTTTTAATAAATGTATTTTATATTATTTTCGTAAAAAACAAATCTTAATAAAAAAAATGTACAGAACTGTTAATAGTTACATTGGTATATTTATTTAAGTCTGTAAAGCATTAATATTGTTACAGTCAACAATCCAGCCAAGCATCTTATGTTGTACATATATATATTTGACATGAAAATTACCAAAATGTCAGTCTCATTTATTTAATTTAATCATTATATGGCACACAGTGTATAAATTTTATTCATGTGTATTTTATGTTAGTGAACCTATTATAATTTATTATGTGACCTAAGTATAAAACCCAACATTCAATACTTAAGCCGAAAATTCTAAATTGAATAAACATGCAGGACATTACATTAACTAAGAGATATGACAATAAAAGAAAATTTGATTTATTAAAATTTTATAAATATAACTGAACAAACTTTACCACAATGATGGTGTTGTGGATTGTCTATTATTCGAATCTGTCCTGTCGATCAGGAAATAGATGTTCCCCATCAGGACCTTCTACACCAAAGCTTGGCAGTTGTAGAAGAGCAATCTGTTCTTCACCAACTGATCTTGGAAAGTAAAGTGGCACAAGCACCTCATAAATTTCACTGTCACAACTATCAAAAACTAGCACTATTGTTTCTAGACCCTTCCTACTACTGTTTTCCTGCTGTTCAAGGAAGCGACATATTGTCCCTGTAAAATTAAAACATTTAATTATTATAACAAGACTAGAACCATGTTCACTTTGTCACTTGTCTGACTGTTTTGAAACAAACTTGTATTCATTTTTCTTCTTTCCTCATTTAAATATAAATAATGTTTCAGCCACCTGATTTCTGTAATACAGTTTTTTAACTCTGTACTCTCTTAAAACGATTAAAATTACTTAAAATTAACAAGAATCATAATTACAAAAACCTAGTTCCATACAGATATTTTTAGCAGTGAAACTTGGAATACATTAGCTTCCTAAGCATTAGGTTAGCAATTATCAAAGTGGGGGACGCGAGGAAGGTTTCAGGGGGGGCACAAAACACAGTAACAAACAAATAAAAAAATGTATGATAGGGGTTAAAGCAGAATATCCTTCTTTGAGTGAAAATGCCTTAAAATGCCTTAATGCCTTAGTAGTGAACTCATCCAGTTCACTACTTCATATTCTTATGAAACTAGATTTTTTGCTCTTGATACCATGAAGAGCAAATATCGTGCAAGATTCGATATTACAAGAGAACTTAAGAGTTGCACTATTGGGGCTAACCCCCTTGTTCATGACTGTATTTTTATTTTACAGGTACAATAGCTATATGGAAAATATCTATCTAAATCTAAAATTTATGCCAGGAGAGCTTGGCTTCAAAATACACCATAAAGGGGGAAACGAGGTAAAAAGTTTGTGAACCCCTGCATTAAGTTATACAGAGTAGATCAGGTAAAGCATGATATTTTCACTTTCATTACGCATCTTCTGTAAATGTAAAGCTTTTAAGATTGAAATGGTTTAGTTTTTATTTTCCTTTGAACTTTATTTTTGTACTCTATATTTTTTATAATTATTAGATTGTTTTAAATGCTACACATAGATCAACATTCAATCCCATCACCAACATTTTCTCCATTTCTAAGCTGTGGCGGAGAATTATCAACTTGGAAGTAGTACTCAAAGAATGGAGACAGTGAATTCCCTTAGAGTAGGCAAGACCCAGAAATATATTAACACCAGGTTTCTGAACAAAAGCTTAGTCATGATGACACCCTTGGGCTTATCAAATGATCAGCAGTTTCTACACAATTTGATATACTGTATTTTTTGCTATCAATAGTATTACTGTATTTTATTTGTTTGAGACAAGCAAATAAATTCCTTTTAGACTGAAAAGGCATAGGAGATCAGACTTTACCCAGTAGGCATTTAAGTTGGTAGGTAATTAAGCCGTTTAAGTTAGGTTTGCTTTTTGTACTGAATGCAAAGCAGGAAAAAATCTTTAGACAATCCATAGAGTTGCCATCCCACTACACTCCCGTGAAATGACTACTCTGCTGGCTGTCACAAGGTGTCAACATGTTACATGGAACCACGACAGCTGACGGCTCCCATGACACTCACTTTATGTAAAATGAATGAACGAAAAAGTAAAGTAGTAACAAGAGAAAACGCAATCCACAGTAAGATTGTTTGTATCATACAATCTCTAACAATGGCTCAGAAAACTTTGCAACTACTGAGGCAGGGTAGTTTTGAGCCAATTTCATTTCAATAAAGAGAAAAATATACTGATTCATGGAAAAAAAATTTAAGATTTATTGATAATTAAAACTTACACTTCAGTTGACCCCCTGAAAGTATAATGTTTCCATACTGAGCTCAGATGAGGTCCTCTTCAGTAGAACAGTCACATCACATACCTTCAGTAAGGTTCTAATTAAACACTTTTAGTCCAGTTAAACACATCTGCATGCTATACAATTTCACTGATGAAGAATATTCATTTAGGAACACTGTACCAACTCCAAATGACTTGAAGAAAAAGGAATTTTTGTTATCTGATAAGGAACATAAGAGAGCCTTGAGCTATCCTCTGATTGGGGTTATATCCTTTTATATTGCAATTAATCTATGGAAAGACTATTCTTACTGAACATCCATTGTTTCACCTTATCTTTCATCCTTTTTTTCTTTCTTTATTAGCTTTTGAAGATATATACCAGACCTTGTAACAACCTGCTGCAGAGTTAGCCCATTCTTGGAGTAGTCTAGTGGAGGAAGATTGACTGAGGTCCCAATGCTGAACTCTTTGTTTCCAGTTCAATCAATGGCTGCACAATACATCTAACAGCTGAACTGAGTATCTAGTGATGAAAGCAACCCTCCTAAATACAAGTAGTACACATTGTTACAACTCAAATTAAATGGGTAATGAGAATCTGGCTTAATTGTTACAGAGATCAGTTAGTTGGATACTACCTTATGCCACATAATTTTGGGAATGGATAATTTTCCTTAGGGAAACCTGAGCCGGTTCTCATGTGGTTCTGTAACATCCGATGTAAAAACAATTGTAGCAAGTAGTTTTTTGTAATCTTTGAGTATGTAACATTGTCATTAATCAAAATTCTGGGTAAGATCATGATCTTCTGGGAAATTTGGAAGGGATGGATGCCCACTCTTTGGAAGGTGTTTGAAGCAATTCTTTAGATGAAGCTGTTGTTCCTATTTCCAGAAACTTGTTTCCTTCTCTGTAGGCAAATCACTCACCCTTTAACACTTGATCCCCTCCTCCTTGGTGATGTTCAATGATTTTTGACTAGAAACCCAATGGATTTATGTTAAGGAAGTAAGAACCTCTAGTAATAAATCTTTGATATTAAGTGTAATTTAGTGGGGCAACTCTATATAAGGACCTAAACAGGAACTCTTTATTCTATTTGGTGGTTTAAAATAAGTTTAGACTGAGGTTGAGATGCTTACAAAGTAAAGCTGGGTAATATATCATAAGTTGCAATGACTTTTCTCTACCAAAAGTTTAATTTGTTTGCAAACACATAAAAATCAGTCTGAAAATATTGTATTGTTTTCAATGGTTGTGGTCAATATGAACAAGTGATTTTAAATACACAATTAAACAACATGCAAAGCAATTTTCAAAGTGCATGACATGTCAGCTAAAATAAACACTCAGCCTCAGTTCACTCTCTCTGATTTTGCTGTGTGTCTCTTATTTTGATATGACTCCTTCTTTCAATAATTTTCCACCATATGAATTATTTTATATTTCTTCACTTTGTGGTAAAATATCATTTAATAAAAAATGTGTCATGATATGTATCAGTTGCAATTCACTGTTAATTTACTTTTGAATATTCCATACATGCTTTCTTTGGTTTTCAATACATACAAATTACGTATCGACTCAATATTAAACATAGAGTAGTCTCATTCATAACACACATTGACAAATGTTAACTTTACTAATAATAATTAAAATAAAGATTTTCATAACTTTTAATAATAGCTGAAATGATAACTTACTTAAGGCAATATGAGCTCCTTCATCAGGAGTTTAATTTCAACTAACAGAATTAATTACACATAAACCTAATGAACTTAGTTTCTTTTCTCTAATTTTCTCTAGTTCTGAAACAAAATACATGTATAAAAAGATCTGTTATATGACAAAAATTATTTGAAGAAAAAAAAGTGTCACAACAAATAAATAGTTTACTTAAATTAGAATCATTTGAGGAGAAGAAATTAGTGATAGACTGGATTTTACATTAACATTCTTTAAACACCTGAAAAATTATGTACTAAAAATGGAAACTAATAATCAAAATAGATCATCACACTGGAAAATTATATTTTTTTAATTGATGGTACTATGCAGTGATAGTCTTAATGCTTGAGTGATCACACTGAGACTCGCCAGATGCAAAACATAGTTGTTAATGCCATTGGTTTCTTGTTGGACCTTCCACTTTCAGTTCATAGATAGTGTGGAGATTTGATTCATAAACTTTCGCTCTGCTGACACTTCAGTTTTCTGATAAAGCAGCCTGAAAATTTACTGTGAATCATTGCTTAACCTAGTTGGAACCAGCCACTGATTTTCTCATTGTAAGCGGACATGCAAACGTGTAGTGAGGATTTTCAGTCATTCAATATCTGGTGTTGTGTAAATTAACATGGCCAGATAAATGACACAACGCCTTGTTTGACATGAAATACAGCATTGAATATATCTGTCCTTTGACAATGTTTTTGAGAAGCCAGTCACAATAATTAAGATGCTTCAGTTTGTCTGTTCTCAGTTATTACACACTTGTTACACATTACGGTTTCAAATTTAAATTATGAAAAATCTTATGGCAAGATGAGTATTTTACACTACTTTGTTTTGATAACCTTTTTTTTTCTAACTGGCAGAAATTATTTTTTGAATATCGACTATAGCCTCTGGAGTCCCAAAAGATAGTTGCCTATTTAATTTGCATTTGAAACTGATTTTGTTGTATATCTTTAACCACAAATCATGTACGCTACTCTTTGCTTAAAAGAGTAGGAAATTTGTTGAAAGATTTGAGAAGTTTCTTAAAAGGATCCATATCACCGATAAGCTTCCACTATACCAACCTTTTTTTCAACTGAATAAGGCATTTTACAAAAACCTAGAGGACAAAACTATACTGTACTAAAGCATCAACAGTTCATAACTACAACAATAGATCAGAGTAGTCGTATAGACAACCTGCAGTGACACTAGTAGCAGCAGCAATCGCAATGATAACAATGTTATAGGTAACACTCAAATAACTGTTTTTCGAGCCAGTTCAGTTCAGTTTTAAGTTACCCACCCATTAAAAATTGGCCAGAACAAATCTTTACCGCTTTATTTTGAGTTAAAGTAATAATATCTTTAGAACACATATTTATTTGTATTACATCTTTGTATGTTACATGTAATGCAACTCTTCACTTAAAACTAGTATAGTTAAGAAATTTTTTTTAGCTAAATATACTTTCAACTTTTTTCACATACAACCCAGGCCTTGTCACTTGGTACAAGCTTTGCTTATAAAACATCTCAGTCAAACATCTGTAAGGTTAAGCAGTTTGCCATAAACTGACTCCCCATGTTTTTAACATTCCTCTACTTGTTTTATATTGCTTGACGGTTTTACAAGATTTCATGGTAGTAACAACAATTATGGTTTCTATTCAAAGCACAAAACTAATAAGAAATAACACCATCCTGCTCTGGAAGATGATTACCATGATATTTTTAATGATTGTTATTTTTTAATTACAAACACTTGAGATAAATATATTAAAATAAACAAAAGCATGAAGAATAATTAATTTATTGCAGAATGAATTATGTGACAACTACTACTCTTAACATCCTGATATTAGGACCCATTAATCAGTTTTCTTTTACACTTTCCTTATAATACCTATAGCATTAGTCAAAAATAATTACAATAGTACACACAAGATGATTCATGTAGTGTTACCAGAACTTTCTGAGCTCATTGTACAAGCAAAAATAATAAAAAGAATTCATGAAATAAAACCATTCTGAAATTGTAGAACAAAAATTAAGAGGTAAATTTGATGGTTTCTTATGGGTTTTGACCTGAAAAGTTGAATAAAACTGGTTCCAGAGCCATATCTCCAGTAGTTTTCAAAATATCTGATGTAAAACAAAAAACTTTGTTGTCTAAAAACAAGGTTTTTACATTTGTAATACAAAAAAATTTGTTAAATGACTAATAAATGTGCGTAATTTATTATCATAACTTGTCGGAAACCCAATTCTGTGAAAAATTAGTGTAGAATAGCACAATAAAAAACAAATATAAATTCAAGAAATTTTATTTAAATTCACTTATTATATGAAAACCTTGAAATGTTATCAACTACAGAAATTGAACTTAACATCCATTTGTTAGGATGTTAAAATAATAAAAATGCAACTGATACATTTAATAAAATTTACAGTACATTTTCAAAAAATCTTTCCTTCTATTTCAATATATTTGGCTGCATGCTTTCAGATTACTAGCGTTGCTCTCTGCAACTCTGCACATCTTTCCTATATTTGGGTAGTGGCATCTATAATACTAGCAACCAAATTCTTCACCCGTATGAACTATTCTCTTGGACACAATACTTTTCATACAACCTTAAACACAAAAATCAGTGTTAGATCAATTGATCTTGGTAGCCAGGAGTGTGGCCTGCCACAGTCAATCCATCACTCCGTAAATTGATCATTTAAGTATGCAGACACAGCACAAGAGAAGTGGGGAGGCGCATAATCAAGCTGTAAGTATATGTATGAAAAGATGTTTCTGGAACATCTTTTAACAGCAGAGGCGTTGTTCTATAAGGAATTTCATGTAAATGGTGAAATTTAGACATCCTGGGAGAATGAATGGTCCTATTAACCGATTGTAAACTAGAACACGTCACAAATGAGGCTAAATTGGTGTTGGAAATTAAGTTCTACTGTCATGTGTGGGTAGACTTCTACCCAAGTGTGTTCATTGCAATGATTACTGATGCCATCCTGAGTAAATTGATACCTCATCAGTAAATAAAATGAAACTATGCAATTCGCAGTTCATATTCAGCTAGTTGCAATATTGCAAATGAAGAAATCTCGGTTTAAAATTTTGTACTCTCTGATTACAGTACGGATTCAGCTTGTTGTTATGAAGTGTCTCTATACCGTAGACTGGAAAACTCTGATCCACTGGGACAGGCGTTGAATAGCCTTGATGATTTTATCAGTATCGGCAGAATGGCCAAGGTCAGTACTTATTCAGACTCGGTGCACGTTATTAAAAGCTTACTTAAGAAGTACTTTAAAATTTAAAGGTTTTTCAATCAGTTCGCACTCGGTTTTGTACAGTTCATACAGCTCCTGTCGAAAGCACTTGGCTCCTGATAATTCAGCAGCTCTGTACACACTATACAAGCCGGCTCCACATCCTATATTCAGGCAGTCTTCTTCCAGCCTTCTTCTATCAATCTTCATGGACTTAATGTACAAATTACAAAATATAATATAATATACAGAGTGGTCCAAAAGTAGCAGTACAGCTTATTATTTCAGAAGTTGTAAAGAAAATTAAACATTTGGATACACCAATGTAAACTAGGTATGAGGGCCCAACTTTGGGGCATAACACGACAATGACCATCATTTTGAATCGCCGTCCATTTATTTAAATGGGAAGGGGGTCATCAGGTCATGTGGTATATCAAAACAGATTGAAATTTTACCAGGAATTCATTTCTGCAATCAGATTTCACATAACTAATATGGTTTAGGAGTCATTGGCACCCAAAAGATTGAAAATCTTATTCTTTTGCAGGTGAAATATGATGGCTTTGTCACAGGATGAGCGAATTGAGGTGATCCTGATGCCCGGTGAACAAAGAAGTCAAGTCGTTGCAGCAGATTTCAACAGGTGCCACCCAGAGAGACCACCGATTTCGCATAACACTGTTGCAATTCAAGGAAACTGGAAATGTGTCCAACAGGTGACGTAGTGATCATCCCAAATCTTCCACTGATGAGACAATCTTGATGATGGTCTTGGCTGCCTTTGCAAAGAGTCCACAATGGAGTACTCGATGTCTTGCAAGTGAAATTGGTGTTAGTCGTTCCTCCATTCTGTGTATTCTTCATAGCAACAAACAGCACCCATTTAAGATGCAAATGCTGCAAAAGCTTTCTGAGGATGACCCAGACAGACGTGTCAAGTTGTCTTTACATGGGCATTATGTCAATATCAGGATAACTGTACATCCCCACAGAGTATCCTATTTAGTGTTAAGGCAATGTTTTATGTCAGTGGCGAGGTGAACCGGCAGAATCACCGATATTGGTGTGATGAAAATCCCCACTGGACTGATCCATCCAATGTTGTTGGAGATGTTAAAATAATGATGTGGTGTGAGGTATGGGGTGCCCGTGTGGTTGGACCAATCTTCATTCCGGAACTCTTAATTCCGAGCAGTACTTGGACATGTTGAGAGACACTGTCTTTCCTTCCTTTTTAAATGAAGATGGAACATTCTCTTCATTTTTTCAACAAGATGGTGAAAGTGTGGTATTTAGCCACACTTTGGGCTAAATAATCGTCAGTGGCTCGATGTCCAGTTGCCTGGGCAATGGATTGGTCGGCGTGGCCCAGTTGAATGGCCACCAAGATCACCCGACCTTATACTTAAAGACTTTTATTTGTGCGGGCACTTGAAGCAACTTGTTTACACAAAGAAGATTTGTGATGTTCACAATCTGCAACAAAGTACGCTGTGCTGCACAGAAATCACACCAGAAGTGCCTGTGCAAGTGTCTGCTGACTGGATTAAGTGACTGGAGTTATGCATTCAACAAAGCAATCAACATATTTAACACATCATGTAGCCCTCAAGTGTCAATTTTGGATGCCAATAACTCCTACACCGTAACAGCTATGTGAAATCTGATTGCAGAAATGAATTCTGTTTTATGAATATCTGTTTTGTCACATGACGTGACCCCCTTCCCATTTAAATAAATGGACGGCGATTTAAAATTCTGGCCATTGTTGTTATGCTCCAATGGTGGGCCGCCTTCATACCTAATTTACATTGGTGTATCCAAATGTTTCATTTTCTTTGCAACTTCTGAAATAATAAGCTGCACTGCAACTTTTAGACCACCTGTATATTCTTTAAAAATGTATAATTTATGGAATCATTAAAAGCATTTATACACTTATATATAATCTTGTATTATTCATTCAAATATTAAAGGATCATATCTAATTATGGAATGAAAAATGTCTGCATTTATTATTTGAACCAGTGGTAAATTTTACATAGAGCAATTACCTAACCAAGGTACTACATCAAGGTAGATATTATCTCGAAGGAACTAATGCTGGGAAGTGTACCCTTTTCTTGTGTACTCTTTTCTTGTAGAATGTTCCACTAATTGTTTTAGGATTTGCAACTTTGTGACCAGGAAAATCATCTTTGATATTCTGCAGCAGCACCAATAGTTGCATTTTCATCACACATTCCCAAGGTTGGTGTACTCCTCACTTGTAAATAACAAGGGCATTGCTACAATTAACACACACATGCACGCATTTAGATTAATTATACTATACTGGCAACAATTCACTGCAGTAATGCAGAACATGAAATACACTTATAACATGCATTGCTGGCCAGTTAATTTCTCTGTTACAAACTTCAAAATCATAAACTGTTATATTTTCAATTTGACCATGAATTTGAGGAAGATACAAGTACATAAACTTTAGTGGCTGAATAATAGTACTGGTTTTTTATTTTATTTTTCTCTTTTTAATAGTACACCATTTTTTGTATCATTGTATTTAGTAGAAAAGCAAAAATGCTTTGTGCATGTAATCCCTTCATTTGATATGATAAGTGTTCATAATAAAATCAAATTTCTTGAAGCTCTCTATTTGTTTTTTATTGGGCTATTTTTCATCAATTTTCTCCTCTACAAGTTTTGATAATAAATTTTATGCGTTTATTAGTCAAAATTTTTATATTAAAAAAAAAACCTGTTTTTAGAGAACAAATTTTTCTGTTTTATGTCGAAGAATATGGAAACTACTGTAGATATGGTTCTGGAACCAGTTTTATTCAATTTGTCAAGTCAAAAAACATAAGCTTACCCCTTAATTTGTATCTGTATAATTTCAGTATGGTTTTATTTCACTCTTTGCCCAGGAATCAGGGCAAAATATTTCACTGGTCGTTATTCACTAATAAAGTTTTCTGAACCCATACTTATTACATTTCACTTTTATTATTTTTGCTTGTAGAATGAGCTCAGAAAGTACTGGTAAACTTGGTGAATCACTCTGTATAATTACCGATAAGAAACTTTATTATTCAACAGAATTCGTATCAAAATTCTGGCTACAGCAAGATTTTGATATCAAAACCAATCTAGACCATAATTTTTTGCTTGATATCACCACATAAGCTTGAAGCTTGTGCATGGGATGTAGAAATGAAATTTTGTAGTATAAAAAAAATCATATCATGCATGATTGAGATTTGAACCCAGGACCTCAAAATGAAAGACCAAGATGCCATTCCACTACAGAGACTGGCTGGCTAATTCATTCAAAATTTTTACATTCTTCAACCATTTTATTATCTTTACATGTTTAAATTACTTTTTTTTTTATGTACTATTAATTACAAATCGCTTTTTTTTAATCTTGCTGCTCCAGAATGAGGGCAAATTATTTGGGTATGTGTATATATATCCCTGCAATTTCGGAAAAAAGCAGTTGTTTGCTTTTTTCAAACAAAGGAACAACGATTACTAAAGTAATTTACTACTAAAATTTTCTAACAGCAAGCAGTAAAGTGGGTCCAGCATTTTTGTTACTTCAGTTATCTATAAAAACTGATTCAGTGAATTTGCCTTTAGCTGTAAGCATTTTATGTTACTTCACACCCATCAATTTCCAAGATACTTCTACAAAAAAAAAATTTCTACTGAGATAAGTTGCAGCAGCAACTTTTAGAGTATTCTCGAAATAGAATTACTACTCCAGAAAACTGAAACAGCTACTATGAAGAGTAGCAAAGAAAGTAACAAAGAAATTCTTTGTTTTCATTTATGATGGTATTTTTGGGAGAAAACCATTTCAAATGTTGCAAAATTACCAGGTTGTAAAGATAAATTTTTTTTACATAGAATGCTTTTTTAAAATCATAATTGTTTGACATTAGTGCAGCGTTATATTAAATAAACGTAATTGAAATTAAGTTTAGTGTTACTAGTGTTCGAATTAATTTTGAAGATCTTTGTTTAACTAAATGAACACAAACAATTAAAATCACGCATGCTGTTCTTACATGTAATAAATATTACTTTTCAAAACCCGATTTGAACAGCTACATTGCAAACCAGTGGTAGCAGCACAACATTCAGAAGTCCCAGCATCAGTCTCTAAAGAAACCGAGTTCCACCACTTAGTCATAACTTCAATCTATTAAATTCTGCAACGTTTCTGCTAGAAATTAACTCGTGGTATTATTTTTCCAGTCGCTTCTCCATTTGTGCAAACAGTTGGGTGGCTGCATCCTATCTAGATTACAACTGATCTGGTCAACAATTTTGAGAGTTTTAAGATATGTCTCACAGAAATATTTGCACTAGTTCTCTCTCTATTACCTCCCGCATTCAAATACTGTTTGGGAAGATTAGATAGTGTAGAGGGCTCTTGAATTATAGAATTTATTAAATACCACATAATTTAAACACGTGTATAGAATTTTAACCACAGGGAGCAAAAAATATTTTTTTTCATTGCTAATTCTCTTTGTTAAAATTTGTTTTTATTATATTCCAACATTTAAAAAAATGTTTGTTACTACATCACTCAATTTTTTTTTTTTTCTTTTGTGTAAAACAAAAAGTTTTTACAGATTTTGTGATTGGATTCTGTTTTTATAAAACAATTACAAGAAACTGAGCTGTCCGAGTGTTCTCATCATAACCATGATTTTATTTTTTTTTTTACCCTAAGAGTGCTATGCTGTCATATAACTGTATAACTGTGCTATGCTGTCATATACAGTTAAATCTTTATATAACGAAATCAAGAATCCCAGGAAAAATTTGTTAAATAGAGGTTTACATTAGAGGTAATAAGAATTCAATCTAATTTTTTTATGAATGTTTTATCCTGTTTTATAATGAATTAAAATTGAATACAGTTTTTCTTAATAGCGATATACAAAAAAAATGTAAGTGTATTTTTTATGTTGTGCATTACATATTAATTATACATCCTGTATAAAATGTAGCATTGCAAAAATCCACAATGCGGATTTAAAAGATTGACGGTTGAAGATACAAGAGTTTGCAAAAAATCAGTAGACCGTACTCGCATCTTACACGAGCATTTGGATATAGATAGCTATCGGCACAATGGGTGCCGCGTTTTTAACGGTTGATCAGAAACGCAGACAAATGAAAATTTCTCAGCAGTGTTTGGACATGTTCAACCGTAACTCGACTGAATTTTTGCAATGTTTCATTACTACTGATGAAAAGCAGATTCATTATTACTGCCCTGAGACAAAGCAACAGTCTAAACAGTGGGTCGAAACCGATGGAAGGCTCCAAAGTAGGCAAAAAGTATTGGACCTGTGGGAAAGTCATGGCCACTGTTTTTTGGGATGTTCATGGTGTAATGTCATTGACTACTTGGAAAAATAAAAAAACAATCACCGGAGAATATTATGCGATTGAAGGAGGCCATTAAAAGACCAAACGTTCACATTTAGGCGAGAAAAAAGTGCTTTTTTACCTTGACAATGAACCTGCGCACACATTTTCTGTTGTTGCTGCTAAAATTCACAAACTGCGCTTTGAATTGCTTCCACATGCACCATATTTAACTCAGAGTGATTATTTCCTGTTCCTGAATTTGAAGAAATGGCTTGGTGGGTGAAGATTTGCATCAAATGACAAAGTCATAGCCAAGACAGATGCCTAGTTTGCAGAGCTTGAGAAATTGTATTTTACTGAAGGAATAAATAAGCTGGAAAAACGATGGACTAAATTTTGTTTTCTTCCTTAGGTCGCAAACATTCTGAACGGCCCTCATATGTATGCACTGAACAATAGAGGAAGTATGTGTTAAATGTTTTCTGAGTATTTTTTTTTGTTATGTCTATGTACTGTAGACAAACGAATAAAAGTTTGCACAATGATATTAGTGCTCCGGATTAGTTGATGGATTTCAGGAAATTCTGCTACTTTAATATGTAAGCAGACAGTAACTGCAGAACACATATTTAAATTTCTGTTACGGTTTTATTGTTAATGGCTTATAAGAGAATCTTGGAAATTTTTGCTTTACCATTTCAGTAAAAATAACTTGTCATTCTTGACTGTTTTCAAGAATACTTTGTGTTTGTATACATTTATAATTTCAGTGCAGAAATTAAAAGAATAACTATCTTAATAAACTCACAGAGATGTCCAAAATATTAAATTTAGTGTCACTGTTAAAAAACATTTCATAAAAGTTACTCATGTTACTACATACTGTATCATGTTAATATGTAGTATGTCACCATTTTGTTATATAGAGGTATGAATACGTTAAAGAGGTAAATTTATACCTAGTCTTATTAAAATGTCACAGTGCAGAAAAACAATTTGTAAAATCAAAGTTCGTTATATATAGATATATATAGTTATATATAGAATGTATTTCAAGTTTTATCCTTAGGTAGTAAATCAGTTTTGGTGGGCTCCCCCTCCCCTCAAAATTAACACAGCTTGATAAGGTAATCAGGTTCAAGAATGCCAAGACATGTATGCCTAGAGGTTTTTGGTTTTACATTTCTCAAAAAAAAATTTGAGTTGCCAGTACCGCCTGATAATGTCATATCCCTAATTTGTAATTCCTTTTAGTCTAAAGTGGTGTTAAACAAAACAGATTCGTATGTTATTTTCCAAGGCCCCCTTTCTTATGTTTGATATATTTTGTATCTTAAAAATAATTAGAGTGTGGTTAGGCCTCCCACTCACCAGTGATTTGATTCTAAGTCAGTTATTTTGTTCTCATTTTACCTTACACCTTAAATGATCAATTCCTATAATTGTTTTCATTAGATTCACTCCATTGATGCAAAAACAGTTTTGTAGTGCAACCTCAAGATAAGAGTGCAATTCAGATTAGCTATGGTTCTATGAATTTTGAGACAAGTGAACTGAAAAGGTTCCTATACTTTTTCACAAGGATGATTTCCACTAAGTACCAAACAAATATTTGCAGGTACTATGCTCCTTGCAGAAATCATACCACCCTAATTTCTAATCGGTTTTGATCATGGTGACAAGAACAATGTAATTTAATTTAATTTGTTCCATTATGCATCTATTTTTAAACATAAGTATTACAGAGGGTTGCACCACCTAATGGTTATGAACTAATTGAGATTTTCATCTTCCCCTTTCATGCAGTGGTTTGAGTGATGTATTAAGATTATTTCTCAAGGTTCTTGTGCATTTAATAATAATTTTGTAAAGCAAAATTCCAACATGACCAGTGGTTCCAGTGAACAAATCCAACAGAAGTCTTCCAATTTTTCATTCTCAAAGCCTCCTTCTATGTTCATAAGAAACCCTTACTTGATGAATTTATGTTCAGCGAGTATTTATATTTGACACCTTTTCTTATTTTATAGATTTATCCTGATGCTTAACAACAAATTGGCAAGTGAAAATTATTTGATGTTTTTTTGTAGCATCTTCATATTATTTTTTAAAACAATTTTACTTAATTTATAGCATCATTATTGTTTTAACTGCAGTAGAACATTGCTCAGTCAAGTTTATATAAACAGAGCATACCTTGGATTATTGGATTACTAAACGCTCAGGTAATACAGTTTGGCCCCATTAATTCTGGTTTAAAAATAGATCTATGCTTAACATTTCCACAACTTATACTTATATTTTTAAGAAAATCATATATATATATATATATATATATATATATATATATACAGTTAATAGAGTATGACATTTGAAGTGAATATTTGAAAGTAAAAGTAAAAATTACTCTAAATAAAAGTAACAGAAATTTATTATTTTACATTAAGTAACTTTATAAATCATTTTAAACGTTGAAAGAAGTCCTTTTACGTCGTAGTTCTGTTATTATTCCATGCTTCTTTGCTGTAACATTACGCAGCCACCATAGTGTCAATGAAGAATCTTACTCCTTTTAATGTCTTTTTCAGTTGACCCTCAGTAGTTTGTAGATTACTGTTAGCCGTAAAAGAGGTTTTGATGACTTTCTGACTCGCTCAGTTTCTTGATGATGTTTAGCTAAAATATTATCCCAACTTTCAACTGTCATTCATTGGTTTTGACAGCTTCCCAAAATTCTGCAGTTATTAAAGTATATCTTTTGCATTTAAAACATTGAAAAGAGCATGAATATTCCCACTAACTAACTTAATTTTATCTGAAAAATTATCCAACATCATGAATGATTTATATAGCAGATTATCTTCACATATTCAAAAAAAAGACCTTCATAAAACCATTTTGTAAATCCATTTGTACACTTTTTCTTTAGTATACTTCACAGGAAGGGAGTTAATGTTTTTAAACACTCTCAGGTGTTAGGCTTCATCAATGAGAACAAACTTATTAAACCCCAATTTATTTGAACAGTAAGTGTGATGGTTAAACCTCTTTTTGCTTCACTGTAGCCAAGAGCTAACTTTTCTTCTCTAAAACCAGAGTTTTGATGATAGTATTTTGTAATTTAAACCGGTTTCATCACATTTGAAAACCTTTACTGAAATTTACCTTTCATATTACTACCTTATATTAATACCTCAGCATCAGTTATTTTTTTAATTTTGTAATGTTTTCACTGACAAAATCTTACTAATTGTCTAGGACTTCAGTTGATCAAGCCAACCCTGATTAAATGTAAATTTCTCTTCCCCCATATTTAAAAATTCCAATGCATCGGCATAGAATCGGGCCAGATAGTGAGCTACTTTATTTCAAATTTGGTTGAACAGCAAAAGTAGAATTTACCTTTTTTCCTGTTTGTTTGTTTGATGGCTCTAATTTGTGTATCACTACTAACCTTTGCAAAATCGATTTTTCAATTTCTGTTCAAAGTTAGATCCAAAGCCTCTTCAATTGTCCCCAGTCCAACAATGATGAAATAAATAGCCTCTAATTTTTCTTCTGTAGTAACCGACTTGTTTTATAAACTTCCAAGTCTCTATGGAGACAATCAAAAGTTTCTGTGGAGAAGTAGTAAGTCACACTTACAATATGACCGGTTTACAGTAACCGGTCCTTTACTATCTACTCTCGTTCTTATTACTGTAAAGAATTATTTTAATTATAATGTGTTTATTACACTCAGCTGGATAATAGGTATTCTTCTATATCTGTTTTTATATAAATAAATTGGCATACACTGATGAACAGATTCATTATTAATTATTGAAAGATAACAAGTTTTAATTTGTGGCCATTCTTGTTTATTTCTCGCCATCTTTTAAAAATATGTTGACTTGTACAAAAGTGATGCTAGACTAAATACTATATATTTCCGTTTCCTTTCAAAACTGTCCCAAAAAAACTAAAAGGGCGTTTTTGCAAACCGATTCATAATAATTAAATAATTTACGGGTCTTGAAAATAACCGTTTGTTTTAAGACTAAATTTGAACATGAGGAAAAAATATACCAAGCACAATAGTTTTAAATCTCATGTAATTTTTTTTGTTATTTTCATAACGTACAAACAAAATTAATAGTGATCACATACTTCATTCTATAGTCCCATATAAACCACCACCAAGCATTGGCAGAATGGAAGAATTATAGTTTCTAATATACACATAACATCAAAAATATCCTTGTTAAAGTATAATAATCCACCTACCTCTGCAACAGAACAGTATCTCAATTTAATAAAATTATTTTAGCAAGTGTAATTCACTTTCTTCGTTTCTGGTTGAGAAAACTACCATTTCATATGTATATTTATATCTATGGGGATATTTTCTTTCAACATTTAAAAATCTATAGATTTATAGAAAATTTGTTGAAATTGATTAAATCAATCTTACTTGGGATCACACATCACGTGAAAAGTCTTTTAGTAGAAAAAGTAATGAAAGTACTGACTAATTTGTTGGATTTTCACATTATTGATTTTAAAATCTGTAGTTTTTTTCATTAAACAGGCTATCTCAATAATGAATTTATTATGTAATAATGAAATTACTCTTAAAAATATAATTGATAAAAATACATGAATCAGAGCTGCTTTACTAGTAGCTGTAGTGGAGGCCTGTACTTGTTTGTAACAAACCCTATAGAAATTAACTTTTCCAATTCATTGTAATGAATGGGTAAATTTTTCAACCCTGCATATATATATATATATATATATATATATATATATATATATATATATGCAGGATGTCCCTGCCTATGGAAATATGGAGAAACTTTCAGGAAATGTTCTACTGGGGAAAATATTGGAAAAAAATTCATATAAACATAGCTAGATTTCACCCTGATTTCAGCTCTACATCTGTGCTAAATAAGATTGATTTTCATTAATACTAAAATAAAATACATTTTTAGAGCAATGTTTAATGAAATTAAAAATGAATAGTAATGGTGTAATAAACATTTTAATATTTTATTTTTGGAACACTATTTTTTACATTTTACAACATTATCAATAATAAATAAATAACAATAAATATATTAAAGCATACATGATATTCAATTATCAGTACAATTAATTTTTAAGGTCACCACACCAACCATCTCAACAAAAGTAAAATAAACAGAAAGACTCTTATAATTAAATCTTAAATAAATATAACCAGTAATACATATTACATATCTTTATCAAATTCATGCAAAAATAGCATTATTAACAAACTTCATAACTAATATTTTTGTTAAGTCCAATCATGTTTATGTATTATAGTAAAAATATCACAATTACGATGGTTTTTTTTTCAAGATCCGATTGGTCACGACATTAAAACCACAATGAAAATAAAAAAAAATTTTATTTGTAACAAGTACTTACACAGTTACGCTATTTCTCTATATAGTCTCAAGCTTCTTCACTGCAGGAGAGTCCTGGATGACTCGGATTTTCTCCTTGTAATCCGTTACCACAACTAGACCCTTGCTGGTCTCTTAAGGCCCTTTTGGCTGTCACAAAGGGCAGCCTGTAAGTACTTCTTGACGTCGACATTTGTCTTGGTGGAACCCTCTAGCTTGTTGACAAACAACACCTCGGGTTTCTTGGCCTGGCTGGCCTCCCTTTTACCACAGACGACCTCAACATAGCGCCGGGCTGTTCTGGGGCAGGAATTGGCTTCTGAAGCACTTTGACCTCCTTGGGCTTGGAGGCCAAGGTCTCGTACCCCTCTAGTACAGCAGAGAGGGCCTCTTTAATTTTCGCTAATTGAGGAAGAATTTTCTTCCTTGCACCTGAGCCCACGCTACCGGGGAGTTCCAGAAACTCATTGAGTTTCTGGAGTCGCCCAGGGGTGCCTTGATCAACGGGACAAAACTGCCGGGTCTGTCCTTCGCTTTCTTAAAAGCTCAACTACAGGATTGGGTTTAACCTGGGTGGGTGTCCCTGTATCAATGTCGGAAACCTTGTCCTCCGACAAAGTCGAAGGAACAGGCTCCGGCTTCCTCTTCCACCCAGACTTCTTTACTACAACTTGGAATACTGCTTCTTGCATGGCTGAAGATTCCCTGACCTGACTAGTCATGACTAACGCTATTCTCGCTGTCTTCCTCCTAGGTAAACTTTGGGCAAGCCCACAGTTGTGACGACTGCCCACAGCAAGTACGGGCAGCTGGGGACCTAAGATATTCCCCTGTCTCTCTTTGTACCTCTTAGCAGCTTCTAGATCAGTTATAAAATAACCACGGATTATGTCCCTCGTTCTGATAAGAACACAAGTAGGACTAGCAGGAAGAATTCCCTTACTCGTTAAAGGGGGCATACAACCAGAAGTCATTGCCACCTCTTTGCTGTAAAATATTTCACAGTGGTATGTATATATATATATATATATATATACATACCACTGTGAAATATTTTTGTTCATATGTTATAATAATGTAAGAAGTGTTACACTTTGCAACTGTGGATAATTTTTAAATTAAAAGTAATTGATTTTGAGCCGGTACAGGTACAACATTTATATTGAAATATTCCAATACAGAAATGTTTATGTACTTAATGCAAATGAAAATTATTAAATAATTAAAAATTTTTTAATAGCAAAATTTAAATAAGTTAAAAGTTAAGTAATTTAGATAAAGACATAATTATAACTAATTAATTACTATTCACTTTCTAAATACCTGTAGGTATGCTTTCAGAAGATCTTTTCAGAACCGTAACTAACATATGTTTTTATAGTGTAGTAGATGGAAATCATTTTCAAATGGCTGAAGACCCCATTCAATATGAGGATAAATGGTGTGCACATAATCCGTGTTGTGTTTGTTCATTTCATTTGTTGTTTTTATTTACTGATTTTTTAGCAAATTATAAAGAAATATACTAAATTAATAAGCATGCCAAAAAAGTATATAAAAAGTAAATAGATAAGTAAAATAAAAGTATTTGATCACATACTTATAGAGTTTTCTAATTAAGATAAGTGTTATGTAAGTGATACCACAGTGGTATTACCTACGTAGCACTAAGTGATATTATATAAAACTTATCTTAAAGAACAGCTTCACAGTTCTGCAATGATAATGATATATCTAGATATTTAGAAATATTTATAAGTTAATTTATTAAATTAAACCAATTATAAATTCATTTTATCATGCTGATATAAATGATACTGTTATGCTAATTTATATTTTTAGATTCAGAAGAAATATTTGTAGGTTGTAAATATTTCTTAACCTTCACAAAACAAGCTGAGAAACAAAAAACAATAATTATAATTTACGGCTACAAAATATAATATATTATAATTTAAGTTCTAATCGCAAATTGAATATTATTATATGATTTTTAATGCTAATAATATTTCTATAACATCTAATTTACCTAAAAACATATGCAGCATATTAATTCTTAAAATATAATTAAGGTAAAAATCAAAACTAATGAGAATTTATTTTAAATATCTTCAATTATTTACTTATTCTATTCACAAATTATTTTTTACAACATTTATTATTAAGTATTTATTATTATAAATTATAACATAAATAAATTAGTTCAATTAAACTATTTACCCAAAAATGTATCGCTTCATAAACACAATTAAATAAAATACATCTTTTAGATACAGTAGTTTCATTTAAAAATTGTTTATTTTTTGTGTTTAAAAATCTGCTTATAATGAGAAATTGCATAACTATATTATAATAATTATACAAATTATAGCACAATTTCTTATATATTTGTATGTTAATAGTTAAAAATATAAGTATGCTTTGTTTTTCTGAATTCAAGATACATACATTTATTTACAAAAGAATATTACATTAGTGTAATTAGTATGATGCATGTATTGGATATTATGTTTACATATATATATATATATATATAAAACACCTATGGACGGCTTAACATAGCTTAATTAAAAAAGCACCTTTTTTGTTTCTTTATATGCTTAATTAAAATTTTATGATAAATTTATTTAATGATATAACTTAGACTTATTATTTTTTTAAATTTATTAGTACTATGTTACAATTATAAATTGTTTTATATATAACTTGTATTTTTTATTTATTACATGTGAATAGAGCTTTTGTTGCATTTAAAAATATATATATATATATTTTTAATTTATCGTTCTATATCATCTATTTTTAAATTTCTTATTGGTCATACGCAAGTATTGAGTGATTAATATTGTGTATTTCAGTGTATTCATTGCAAAGTAGATAAATGAAATCTTTCCTGATCACAGTTATTCTAACAATTCAAAACTTTTCTATTTTATTTTAAAAAACTGTCCATACATAAAGCTAGAATAAAAAAAGTTGTCAGTAATTATTAAAGTCTAATACTTAGCTAATAAAGAAGATTTAATAATAGTAGGAGCAAAGTAGCCTATTTAACAGACATTTTTTAATATGCTCATGGTACTTCAATGTGGGAATAGATTAAATTAAAAGAGGTGGATAAATTAAAAAAAAAAAAATCAAATAATTATTATTTTGGGTAAAGGATCTAGAATATGAGATTAAGTAGTTTAAGAAAATAGATAAACATAAGTAAAGGAAGCAAGTGACAATGAAAAATAGACATGAGTGAAGGTTCACTATTAGGAAAATATTGGCTTGCAAGATATGCAGACTTAATCGATAAATAACTAAAGGCTAAATCAATATTCATTATTGTCATTGTTAAAAACTGAGAAGAATATTTTATACACAAATAAAGCATATGGTAGACTGATAATGTAGACATTAAAATCCAGTTTAAATAATACAGCTCAAATGTTCTGGTATGATAGAAATAGTTTCCTAAGTATGAATGCATTGGATATGCAAGTTTAAATGTCTCTTAAACAATAATTTTAATTTTATCAACAATTTAATTAAATTAATATCATATTATTATTGTTATTAAGTGTATAATATTATATAGTGTCTAGATGTTACAAATCTAATCAAAAAAACTTATTCATTTCAACATTTTTCAAATTTATATTTCTTATGTGAATCTTATTTCACTGGCATTCTTTACAAATATATTTTAACTGCTACATGTTGTTTTTGGTAAAGTTAGTATTTTTTTTAAAAATCTCGTACTGTTTAAGAGTTGTAATATTACAAACTGTGTGAAAAATCTGCATATTGTGTTTTGTGTTTAATGTCTTTGTATGTATCCAATTTTATGAGGTAATTTGAAAACCTGATTTTGCTGTTGGGAATAGAGCTTGTATATATATATATATATATATATATATATATATGTATGTTCTTTTATTTGTGAGTGAATGTTTGTCGATGAACTACGCATGTAATTGGACGTGTTGAAAGAAGTATGTACATACCGTATACCACAAAATTTTCAAAAACAAAATAATGAAAACATAACTCTGATCAAATAACAGAGGAATGAGTGAAAAGTCATTACTTTTCAGCCATTTGCATTTTGTTTCAGAGCAGTGCATGCTCTGTCAAATGTTTTCAGTGTAGACATTGCATCTACACTTCCCTACTACTAAATTTCCACTCTTGTTGAATTGTGTGCACTTGTTCTTTATAAGTAGCCATTGCCACAGAGTCATGTGCACCTGCTATGTCAATATATTTAAATAATCTACAGTTAGCATGAGCTAATAAAACTAACAGGAAAAGGATTTCATTTATTTGTGAAACATGTCATCATTATATTATGTATAATTTATAAGAGATGAACAGTGTCAGTACAATATATAATATTATATATTAGCTGAAAGTCAAAAGGTGTTACAGTGTGTACGTATGTGTGTGTGTTATTATGTTGAACATTTATTTTTATAAAATGAAAATGTGTAAATAGTGAAACATAAAGACTTTTTTAACTATTGTTTTGTAACTAAAAACTATTGTTTTTTAACTATTGGTCCTTGTATAAATTTGGTTAATTTATATTCTTCAGCTTAGTATAACATTATGATAGACCTACAAAAAGTAACAGTTACCCTGAAATCACAAGGAGTTGTTTTCAATAGTAAGAGTTTGTTTCATTGTTTTCAGTAGTAAGTATCATGGGAGATTCAACTGGGTAAAAAAACAGGTTCTATCTGCAAGCTGGCGAGACAGTAATTGTTGGAACAGCTGCCTCCTTGGTGAAGTTTGACAATCTGATAACTTCACCTGCAGAATTTAAAAACTCCAAAACAAGTTCAACCCCTATTCTGAGTTGCTCAAAAAAAAACCCACCTGTTGTGACAATGTTGAAAAGTTATATGTAGTGCTGCAGGTCAGATAGAGAAATTATGTATCATTATCATGCCCATGTGCCCAAGAAGTTTCTAATATGCCTGCCTAGTAGTAAACATATATCATAGCTATAGTACAGATATTTAACATTAAAAGCTGCTATTGAAATTTACTAATAACAGCAACATTACCCATAAACAAAGACAGTGGTAACAAATTGTCACTTGCGTATATTAAAAAAGACCAATTCTCAATTGGAAAATCCTCATTAAAAAAAGAACAATAAAAATGAAGGAAATATCCCAAAATTTTGAAAATATTTTTCTTTGATAGATTTAGCTAATTAATTAACAAAGTGTTTTACTATTTTTAAATAAAATTAATAAATGACACTTTTTTTTCAAAGAACTGTACCTTTGATAATTCTTAATTCTTCTCTTATAAATCATTTTACAGTTTTCAATGTAAACTTTAATTAATATTTTACTTTTAATTAATATTAACTAGGAAAATATATTTAAAATTTCTTCATCAATCTACTTTACAATAAATCAATAATTAAGGTTATAAATCATAATTTAAGATTTTGACTATTCTTATACCATAATATTATTTATTAAATATATTAATACATTTTCTTACATTTACAAGATTATTTTTTTAGTTTGTAACCTTAATTTGTAATAATAAAAGTTGTACAATTGATGATTATATTATATATTAATAATAATATATTTCTCATAGTTACAGTATATACACAAACATTATTGTATATTTTATATTTATTCATATGTTTAAGTATTGCATTATAAAGCTTTAAAGATATTTGTATTATATTGTGAAAATATTGGTGTTTCACGTTAACATAGTGACTTTGTAAATTTAGGTAAACAAACTCATCTTACTTACGGGTTTTTTTTTTACAATTATGAATATTTAAATATAATAATAATTAATACCTACTATTAATAACATTTTTATAAATCATATTCTCTTAAAAATATAGTACAGATTGATAAAATATTTATAGTTAATATTATTATTTTTTTTTATAATTAGAACTTTGGTAGAACTGACAAGTCTATATTGATTGGTATTTTATGAGTAATACATAAAAAGTTAAATTAAAATTTATATTTACATAAAAATATACAATTTGTTGTTGTAATGAACAAAATAGTGATGTACAAAAAATCACATGAATTAGTACAGTAATAAAAATGAGTAATCAAAAACCAGTAAGAGAAATGCATTTGAAAATGTATAAAAGAATAATCTCTTTAAGTTAACTAAATAAATAGCAGTGTATGTGTGTTAGGCAACATATATAGAACATACATTATATAGTATACATTTGGAGTGTTGCTTTATATTGAAGTGAAACTTAGACGATTGGAGTATCTGAGAAGAAAAGATTAGAAGCTTTTGAAATGTGGTGCTATAGGAGAATGTTAAAAATCAAATGGGTGGATAAAGTGACAAATGAAGAGGTGTTGCGGCAAATAGATGAAGAAAGAAGCATTTGGAAAAATATAGCTAAAAGAAGAGACCGACTTATAGGCCACATATTAAGGCATCCTGGAATAGTCACTTTAATATTGGAGGGACAGGTAGAAGGAAAAAAATGTGTAGGCAGGCAACGTTTGGAATATGTAAAACAAATTGTTAGGGATGTAGGATGTAAGGGGTATACCGAAATGAAACGACTATCACTAGATAGGGAATCTTGGAAAGTGTACGTATGTTTGTACAGTGAACATGCCGATTTCAATCATTCAATCACAATCATAAGGAATTTTTCACACAACTACACCAATGCTGCTATAAATATATTTTACATAAATAAATGCTATATAAATTGCTATAATGCTATAAATTTATTTTTACTTCCACTCCTCAATGATAATTTGTACATAAAAAACATATTTTTTTAATGTAATTTCGTCCAATGGGGTAGAAGCTGACAAATGATTAATCTTATCTACTACTTTATGTTATTGTTGACAATAAATTAATAGTGAACTTAATACAATAATACACCGTATTAGTAAACAGCTAAAAACTCTGCATCCTACAGCTGAATATTTACAAAAAAAAAAAAAATATATATATATATATATATATAAATAAAAAAATACTTAAATATAATTACAATGGAAAAAAATCAAAATTATCTATTAAAATAGGAAACAAATTATTAACGAAGTTCAACAAGTGATATAAAGAAGTAAATTCAACACAATCAGCAGACACTAGAACGATTCATTATTTAATAATATCATTCGAAAGCACGATTGACTACAACACAATAACCTTCAATATACCAATACTCCTCAAACAATTACAATAGGTGGCTGAATTCTTTCTCATAGCAGGTAAAAAAAAAAAAAAAAAAACAATATAAAACTAGCTTGTCAGTAATAATTGATACTTTAATACTGAAAGTTAAAATCCGTTGCTAAGCAGTATAACCCAGGTACAACAAGAGTCGCCTCTTTAGACGTCTAATATCCCTACTGATTTCAACAGATTTATCACTAGGTTCACGTGTTCATTTAGTTTAGATAGTTATACGATGGAATTGATCACAAATGTACGGCATCCTTAGATATTCCTGGATCTCATCGTTACTTACAAACCATGGCACTTCTGGTAAGAACCAAAAAAACGTTTTTGGAACCTCTGGTTGATTTCTACGTTGCTGTTGCACAACATTCCCCATAGATATACTAGTATGCCGTAGCTCCATATTGGTTTACTTTATATAATAGTAATTCATTTAATAGAGATAAAGGAGTTTTTCTACCCAGCAACCAGTATATTCGCTTAAACGTGTCTAATTGCTTTCTTTTATTTTTTTATATGATCTCTCCATGTAAAAGATGATCCAGTTACAATCCCAGATACGGTACAGCGTTTGTTGGGGTGAAAACTATATATGGGTGGACAATCATCTCTTCTTATCATAAACATTACACGATGTGACTTAACCGGATTTACAGTTATCTTCCATTTAAACAGCCGATCGTGGATAAGGTGCAATGCAGATTGTAGTTTACTTGAGGGCAAAGTTGTAGGGTCGTTAACTGCCAACATAGCCATGTCATCGAAGTCACGGAAGATTGTCACGATGTCCGGACTGGGAAGATTTTCAGTGTAAATTAGATATAAATTGGACATAATACTGAACCTTGCGGGATACCTCAATGGGTATCGATAAAGCTAGATAACTGCTGATTATACTGCGAAAAGCGTCATTCCAAGTAATTTCGTAATACAAAATAAAACGGTTGAAGTAAACTTGACTTTAACTTATAAAGAAGCCCAGATAATCAGAACCGGTCAAAGGCTTATTGCACATCTAGGAAAGCCGCAAAACATAATTCCTTTCTTTCCAGACATTCATAGTTAGTTAATAAAAATTCTATGTATCTGATGAATGATTGAACGGCCGCTTCTAAAGCCAATCTGGAATAATGTCACTGCTTATCATAGTCGGTCCCAGCCTGGAACGGAATAGCCTCTAACAGATCTTAGAAAGGATAGCTAGTAAACTTAAAGGTCTGAATGAGCACACGTCGTGGACACGTTTACCTAGTTTCAAAACCATAGTTATTTGGGATATTTGCTGAGGTAGAATTTCATTAATCGGGTGAGTTATGTAGAGTACTACCAAAGGTGGTAACATAAATAATATTTTTCCGGCGATTAAGTCAAAGCCTGGAGCCTTTTATAAGTTCCTTATTATTTTAAATTCTTCCGATATCTCTACAGATGTGAAGGGGTTTATTGGAAGACAGGAGGGAATTGGACTATTTAAGATTCAATCATTTCTTCCTCGTTACCCTATCTCTTCTCATGTTGCTGAATGACTTTGTATAGGTGAGCAGCAAGTAATTCGACGTTTTGGCTGTCACTGCAAGTCCACCGATTTGACGATCCAATGGTACAGACAATAGAGGAGGCCCGTTTAAATTTTCTGTAGTTCCCATAAGAAATTAAGAAAGAAGATATTTTCCCTATAGTCCTTAAACAAGTCATTTTTTAGTTAATAAATGATTTTATTAATTTCTCAATCTGCGTTACCTCAATCTAAAAAAAGATTTTAACTTTCAAATATGCTGCCTTATTTCATCTTTTATACTTCTCATGGAAAGTATATTATCTAATCCTCAGTACTGAAGAACTAAATCTGAGAGCTCAGAATGGGTTTAATCAAATAAGGAATTTTACTCTAGGAATTTTTGAACGGGTAAAACTGCCTCTAAGAAGAAGAGAGTAGAGAAACTTTCTGTAAAATCGAATGGTTCAATGTAATTTCTAATTACATTGTACATCTCCTTTGACTGACTTTTAAAATAATTATAATAATTACTGCTATTTCAAAAATAAAAGTTTATCTTAAACCCAAAGTTGATTATTTTTGGCATTATTACATACTTTGAAACTAATTAATTGATTTTCAAAACTCAGAGTCATTTTGTTCACATAAAAGTGGCTAACGTTTTTGCAAAAGGAGGTAATATAATAAAACTGTGTATTACCGGGATATAAAGTGAAAAATTAACATTAGCCGTTTTAAAATTTGTGAATATTTTTACATTGTAATATTTTGTTTATTATACAACGTTTGTATAAATATGTGTATGAAATATTATTGTGATTTTTCTATTCGATATGAGATATAAAGTTTTCATTAATAAAAACAAAATGGAAAAAAAGGAAAACGAAGGGGAAATTGATTGTTCATCTAGAAACGTAGAATCCAAAATTGTATAGCCGCCCCACCATTTTAGGTACATACCTGCATATTATCATCATAAATTAAACAATTATTTAGCAACTACGTGTTTTAAGAAAAGAAAGTATTTCAGCCGATTTTGAAGTAGAGAGTTCTAAATTTAAAATCCTAGTAAAGACAGTTAGTTACTTTTATATGTATTTAAATACTAGATCGTGAATAACGGTGTTCTTTGGTGATTAGGTTTCAATTAACCACACATCTCAGGAATGGAATACCTGAGACTGTACAGGACTATACACTTCTTTACATTCATACATAACACCCTCTGAAGTAGTACTTGACGGTGGTTCCGGAGGCTAAACAGAAAAAGAGAGAGAGAAAACACAACTAATAATAAAACTAATAACAATTAAAAAACTGTTATTCATTTTGTTATGTTACCTTTGATAAATATCTATTACTGTTTTACATGTACATCCTTTGGCAGATGGATTCTTAATATACCATTGTTCGTAATAATCACGAAATACTTCTTCGCGAATAAAACTGTTCGTTAAAATTTCATTCTTGCATAATAGCGGTTGAAAATTTTTCATCTCTAATATTACTAAGTAAGACGTAGCAATCGTTTTATGTAGAGCTAATTCGTATACAAATTCTTTATCATTTATTATTTCCATAAGATGTGATGTAATGTGCATATCCCAACATTCCTCTTCCAAATATGATATTATATTCATGACACATATTATACACACTGATACCAAGTACATTTTTTCTGCAGACACATGTTTACGTACTGTGAAAAATAAATAAAATTTAAATTAAAAACAGTTCAAGCTATATATTCAGATATATATATCTTACAAATATAAAAAAAAAATTGGGGAAAATTAATATGAAACGGCTAAAAAACCTACAACATAAATGCAAAAGACTTAGTTGTAGGTAACAGATTTAAAAAAAAATTATTATTCCTAAATCCTTTTGAAGAAAATAAAAATTAACTTTTTTAGTGATGCCTTCCCTTTTAACGAATTTTGAAAAAAACTTATACGATTAAGTTCCCATATATAGAAATATTTAAGCAAAATTTGAAGTAAATCGGTTAAGTTAATTCTGAGATATAAGGCTAAATTGTGTGCGAGACACTTATGTTCATACTGACGCACATGCATACATATATTATTTTGATGTAGATGAACTATTTGGATCCTAAAACGATATCTAATGATTTGCATACATCCCGATGCCCCATTTTTGAAATGATCACTATACTTTCCCCTGTAACATAGCTATTCTAGCTTTAATCATCGGAAAAATAGTAGATAACAGATATGGGTAGATATGGTATCCAAAGATAAAAAAAGAAACTGCCCCATCATTTATGTGAATTGTTTGAGGAGAAACCGTGGTAAACGTTGATTAGACCAGCATCACAGAATTTTTTTCTATCAATGCATAGGCGAATCGCCTATTCCGGTTTACTCTTGTTATAATACATAACAATTTTTATGAGATGATTCGCATATCCTATTTTACTCATAATACTCCACAGAAACGATCTTTTAATTCTACTACAAACCTTTTAATAATCAATGAAGGAAAGATGCGTTTGTAAGTTAAATTCCCGTCTTTTTTCTATCAATAATTTCAAAGAGAATACATCGTCAACACATGATCGACCCTTCTGGAAACTTGCCTGCTCCTGCAATAACGAAAAATCAGTGATAGAATGTAATCGATCATTAAAGTTTTTCCATATATCTTATGCACCGTATTCCGTAGACTAATACCTCTATATTTTAATGCAACCCCTCCATAATCTGTCACCCCTCTCAAAAACGGAAATAACCTTTGCTTTCCTTCATTCATCAGGTATTGTGCAACGTGTCCAAACAAATATAACAGTCTGGACTTAAAGAATATACCATCGCTTTAATTTGTTCTGAGGTTATATCATCTAATCGTGCTGCCTTTCGGATTTTTATGGACATGGTAGCTTTTTGTAACTCCTGAAATGTTATTTCATTCGCTCTCTTTATATATCTCCTTTTCTGATTACTTCTGCAACCTTTGGATCATACTACAGATTTTTATAATGTTCTACCTAATGACTTTTGAAATTAAATTCAAACAAACTGTTTCCCTTTCTTCCTGACTGAGATGTTTCATTATTTTATAAGCAACAGCCTGTTGCCTGTGAACATCTTCTATATTACTGACAAATCTAACCCATGATTGATCATGTAATTACGAATGACATCCTTAGCAGCAAATCGCTTCAACTTATAAATCTCCAAAGCTTCAGGTGTTCCTTTCTGATGGAAACAAACAACAAGCCCTCCACTTATCATCAACTGCTCGCTATCTCTTTATTTCATATTCTCAACGTTGTCATTCTCACATTTCCTCTATCTTGTCCAAATCTCGATCTTAGACAATGTCATGTAATCGTCACTGTTTAAATCCGGGCATCTGAATATATGAATGTTTCTAACCTGTGAAGACATGCGCCGATTAACAATCACATAATCTATCAGCGGTTTAAGACCTCTTGCTGATAAAGTGTATTTGTTAATATCTTTTTCCGGAATAAGGTATTCTTCGTTTTTAAACTATTGATAATTGCGAATTATTTCAATTTCAAGCCATTTTCATTCAAATAACTTTTTCCAAACGTGGTGGTTATATCATCAATAGGTTGATTACCTTCTCTAGGTAAGTCGCTTGACTTTGATCCGTGCTAAGTCCAGGGAGTTGGTGATATCTTAAGGAATTTTTAATAAGCACCGCTGTACTTTTATGTGCCCTACCATCCGAATGATTTGTCGTATATACAAAGTATCCTCGATGCCGAAGATAGTTCCGATCACTGAAGTGTTCTCTGAGATAAGGATGATATCTTAAGAATTCCGTTAGGATGAGAACCTCTAACTTCTCTCGTCGATTAGTTAAGCCATTGATGTTCTAAGTAAAAAAATTAAAAATCTAGCTTTATGCAGATTTTGGTGATCACTAGTTTGAATAAGCATATAAGCTCCATATTTGTTGAATCAGGAACCCTATGTTAGTGAACAGCTTCTTCAATAAATAATTAATTAAAAACGAAAAAATGTATGCGATTAAAACTAATAATGATTATTTGAAATATAAATGCGTGAAATGTTACTTAAATATATGAAATACAATATACAAAAAATAACCACAAAATGATTCACAATTCAGTAGGTTTTAGTAATGATAATTATTTAAGCATATATTAAAATTAACATTACACATGCTAAAATCCAATCCCACGTCCGTACAATTACATTTACGCACACGTCCTGGACGGGCAACTACATACTTCTGTATTTTCACTTATGTCGCCAACGGGGCAATAGTATTGCTCAGGAGGTCCCTGTGGAGTATGGGATTGGCGATCCCGTCTGTCCGAGCTGGTTGCAGTTGTGCTTCTCTGATTCAACCGTCAAAACCCGACAATCGACACGGCTATTCAAACAAAGCCAAAACGATGGGACTCGTAGCCATTCAGGTTGTACTAGAAGGTACGCTAAATACGTCCAAAGGGTAGTTATGTCTAGGAAGTGCACAGAAGACGAAATTGTTGACGAGCTCCATGGATAAAGAGTTGTTGCATTGATTGAACACGCGTCACACGGAAAAGTTGTATCTTCCGCGTCGCACGTCCTGACTTTTAACAAACCCAAGTGTCCAGAGAAAATTAAAGCTGGATTTCATAGATTAGATGTTCGTTCTTTCATTCCAACTCCATTGCAGTGTTTTGGGTGTCAGAAATTCGGTCACAAAGTAGCACGATGCGTGATAAATCAAATCTGTTTTTGTGGCAAGACATTGAACACTGATGAACCGTGCAGGATCAACGTTTCTAAGTCAATTGTCATTTGCACTACTCTACGAGATCGTGAAACCATCCGATTTTCATAGAAGAGATAGGAATTCAGAAGATTAAGACAATAAAAAAAGTCAGCTCTTCGATGCTACGAAAATTGTGCTTAGCAGATCGCCGAAAGTTGCGTTTAATGCTGAGGTTTCAGCAGCTCCTGCAACTTAGACAAAAAGACGTAATCTCTGAACTGGCACTAGCTCTAGTAAACATGTATTATTAATGATAAACTGAAAAGTCGACCGACTAGAAAAACCGGTATAGATTGGTAGCAAACGTTATTAAAACAAAGATTTATTTTCAACCGATGAATGAGACTTCAACCAGTTGTAAAGCGAAGGAAAATGATGCGAAAGCTCAGAGGAAGGTTGAACCAAACGCATCGTAAGTCAAGGTGTAGATCGAGAAAATTTCTATTCAGGGAATCAAGAAGGAAGAGATAATGAAGATGGAAAAAACAAAAAAAAACGATGACTTAAGGGTAAACCTAGGCGATAAATAATAAGTATTTAGTTAATCTTCTAAGTTTTTGGATGAATTTTCATTAAGGATGAGTTTTTAAGAATTGCGGGATTATTATACGAGTTTTGACAGGTATGACAACATTCCTTTGAAATCAAAATATATTTTTAAAAGGCATGGGCTCTATACAACCTTGTCATCTTGCGTTCTTTTGGGGTTTCTAATGTCCTATGGAAAATCTATTTCTAGATGATCTGTTTGACAAGGTTAATCTTCTGACTAGTTCGCTAATGATTTTATAGGGAGAACACTTTCTTTTTTTTTTTGGGAAGGGAAAAAAGCTTATGACCGGCCATAACAACCACCCAAAAAAAAAACCCATATTAGTATATGTACATATAAGTACATATTGAAAGGGATGTAGAAAATTTAGTTATTATTACATTTTTTAATTATTATTATTATTATTATTATTTAAAAATTCATCGATAGAGTAATACTACTGTTTTTCTGTAAAAGAAAATCTTTAAGATGTACTTTAAATAATTTGAGCCAAATGTATTATAGTATATGGTTCAATAATTTGTTATAAAAGCAACGAAAGGATAATAAGGCCCTTTCTCGTTACCCGAAGACAGTGATGGGTGCTCCCGCAGAAATTTTTTTTCTGAGCTTTTTCAAGGACATGGTTAAAGTTTTCTTTAAAATAAAAGAACCGAAAAAATGAAACAAATAGAATAGCTGGAAACAGGATAATAGTCTAATTCTACACTTTATCACATTCAAGAATATGGTGCAAGGTTTTTAAGCACATTGTTCTTAAAAACCGTATTCAGTTTAACCGAATATATAATAAAATGTCAATACAGGAAATATTTTTAGTATTATTAGATAATAACTTAACTAAATGTCCGCTTAAAAACACTACAGTCCAGTGGTGCTTAATTTAAGTTTCTACGTACGCAGAAACAAATACATAGTTTTTACTAACTACCTTCTCTTTCACCCTTCCAGCCTGTTTTTGGACAGATTTGGTAATCAAAGAGCCCTTGCTTTTTCCGCCATATTTTAATCACTATTGAAAAAACAACTACATCGGTTTTATATTCCTTCCACCGATTAAATTTGAAAAGGAAACGAACAAGGAACGTTACATACACATACGGAGTAAAAAAAACTACCTTCCACCAATACGCCAGGGTCGGCACTGCGGGACCGACAGTGTTCTCTCTCCCTCGCTGCTTTCTATGTGCGCATGCGCACAATAGCCAAACACTACTCCGCTAGAACTGTGAAGCGCACTGTTCCATACAAAGATTTTTGCATCTTTTTCATAAACTGGGGAATGGCTATTGACATTAAGCTTAAGGATTACATATTGTACAAGTATAAAGAAAGAATTAAACAAAAAAAGAACTCATTATATTAAATGTTACCGATAATATCAAAAGGAAAAGGTGGGTGCTGCAGTTCTACAGTGCCGATACGCGAGCTACCACTGCCCAAAGAATTGAAATGAGGTATAGAAAAATAGTTGTGTTGTCTGGTTTTGTAGATACAGAAAATTTTAAAAAGATAACTTCAACATTATCGAAAGGATTTCGTTAACAGATATTTTCTTATTATAAAATACCGTGTCTCAGCACGTTTCTCCCGTTTTCTAAGTTTTAATTTAAAATATTTATACCAACAGAATACTTACTTTTTGTATTACTTGTTTAAAGTACTAAAATATAATGTAGTTTTTTCCTGATTTTTTAAATAAAAAAAACAAATGTTATTTTATTTAGCACTTACCTTTATTACATCTTCTTCAGTTTCTCCCACTTTTTTGAAATACTTATCCATTCTGTGTGCGCATTTAAAAAACAAATAATGGTTTACAACGCGACGTTTCTGTTTAAAATATCCGCAGAACAAATCGCTTAACGAAAAATATTCTTTTTGATTTGTATGACCCAAGTACTAACCGCGCCCGACGTTGCTTAACTTCGGTGATCAGACGAGAACCGGTGTATTCAACGTGGTATGGCCGTTGACTGATTTGTATGACCCGAAGCTCTTATATCTATATTGTAACTTTTATCTTTACATTTATCACACGGTTCAGCAACTATTCTACAAACCAGAATTGCCATTATGATGAGTATCAATAAATTCTGTAATCGAAATTATAATGAATGCAATTAACATATAAGATGTAATTAAATAGTACTTGTTTGAAAGAGTAAATTTACCCAGCACAATCTACTGCATACTAAGAAATCGAGTAGTATTTAAGAGCGTAATATTTGGTTATTTCCCGTTATGTCAGTGATTAGATAACAATTTTCTTACGTAAATGACTGACATGATTTTTCGTTATAGCTGGTATTTTCGAATATTAGAGATGTAAAAAGATATGTTTAATTTTATAATTCTTTTCATACTGATGAAAATGTTTACTTCTAAAAACATTGTTTTTATTTTTTTTTATACAACATGCAAAGGAACTATTTAGTAATAATAAAGTTAAACAAAGTATTTTAACCGAAAATGTTTACCGATGAAAATTAAAGAAATAAATCTAACGAAATATTTTTGTTTTAATTTCAAATATTTTTCCATTCTGCATTTGTGAAGATTGTCTTTTATGGTTTTTAATACTTTGGATGATTATTTTAAAGGATTATAGAAAAAAGAGATTTACAAAAAAGTAATTGGTACAAAGTTTTATAAGATGCATGGAGAACTATCATGAATTTCAGTTCGTTTTACATATGTGTAGAAAGAAAACGATTTTGTAAATTCAAACTGAAGAAAAATATAAGATGGATAAAAAAGTTATTCATTTTTTAATTAATAAATGTTTACATAAGATGTCGATTATAATTTTGGTATTCATTGTTTGAAAGTGATATTTAAACGTTTTCCTGACGGAAATGTTGTGCCTGAACGGGTTCGAATTTCGGTCAGGCATGGCATTTTTCATACGCTACGAATTTCCATCGAGCTAATGATCATTACAGCTGATGCTTGTAAAACTCAAAAGAAAAAAAAAATACTTTTAATATTTTTAAAATTGTTTTTTTTTTGTTTTTTAATTTTAATAAGATTTTTTTCATGGAAAAAAGGGATTTTTATGAATAAAAAGTTTCATTTTCAATTCTTAATAATATTTAATATTTTAAGTTAAAAAATACCACAGAGAAACATTTTTAGAAAATTTATCAGTCATATAATTATATATAAAGATTTGTTTCTAACAAAACGAGGTACTTTATGACCGTGCTATAACGAGGTTACGGTTAAAACGCGGATAGAAGGATGTCCCCCCCAAAAAAGAACCGTAATTAAATGTAAAAGAAAAGATTTCTACTAGTTAGTAGATATATAAAAATGTACATTAACTACGTATAAATATTTAGTAATAAACTGAAGAGAATAAATAGATACGCTAATACATTTAGCTCTATGAAATTATACGTAACTGTTAAAAAAAGGGATAAACTCCAAGCAGACAAATATAACGTCCTAGTTTATCAAATATCTGACTTAAATCTAAGTGTTAAGTTATATACGTTTAGATGTGTTGTATTGTCAGAGCATGGCACGAACTGCTGGAAGATCTTGAAGTAAACCCCTGGAGGGCTGCTTACAAACCGGTCATGGACCGATTTGGACGACCAGTCCCCTCTCATTCTAGTGTGATGGCGCTACGAGTTGTACAGGAACTCTTTCCAGTAGTTCGAGTCAGAATGAAGAGAGATGACAATTGAACACAACTTGAGGTTCTCGATCGGGGAGCTCAAGACTGCTGTGGTGACATTTCCCCCTCCCCCCCCCCACACCAACAAGAGTCCAGGACCAGATTTGGTTCCAGGTAAAATAGTCAAGAAAATGGTGGCCAGACACCCCTGGATTGTGTTAGACGCCTTTAATCAGGCTCTAGAGGGCTCTTGTTTCCCAGCGTGCTGGAAAGAGGCATTACTGGTTCTGGTACCTAAGAAGAAGGATACAGAGATGGTAGGGGTCACGTATCGACCAATCTATCTGTTAAACACGATCGGTAAACTATTTGAAAGACTGATTGTTGATCGTATATTGGTGGAGTTAGAAACGACAGGTAGATTCTCCCCTAGACAATACGGTATTGAGAAGGAGAGGTCCACGGTAGATGTCTTACAATACGTAACTATCTGGTCTGCAGGTCGAGCGGGTGACACCTGGCGTCGAAAGAGGATTCCTTTAGTGGTCCTCCTACACATCAGGAACGCTTTCGCCTGTCTCCCCTGGCCTGTATCAACGAAGCATTACGAGAAAGAAATATTAGTAATTATCTGAGAGGCATTATAAACTCTTATCTACGCCAGAGGAAAATACATATATGTACCAAAGCGGACAAAATTCCGGTAGAGATATTCGTGGGGGGTTCCACAGGGGTCGGTCCTTGGGCCATTCCTGTGGAACTTGGCCTTCGACGGAGTATTGAGACTGGAGTTTGAAGGGGACGCCGAACTGATAGCTTATGCTACCTGGCTCTCCTGGTCGCCGGCAAGACGGAACAAGAAGTAGAGGATTGTGCATTAGCCGCGGTCGATGGTATACAAAGGTGGCTTGAAGTGAGAGGACTGACATTATCGCCTAATAAGTCATCGGCGGTCGCCTTAAAAAGCAGGAGAAGAATCAGAGAAATATGAGTCAGAGTAGGTGACATGATAATCCCCACATCTAGATGTATTAAATATCTAGGCGTGTGTTTACAAACCAGTAGCCTATATACGGAGCACTTGAGCAGGGTAACGCAGCGACCCTGCTACCTGCGACCCTGTAAGCTGAACAGGCTCATGACCAGACACAGGGGTCCACGTTCATCGAAAAAGAGACTGATTTTGTCAGTTGCAATGACAATTATTTTATACGCGGTTTCGGAGTGGGCCGAGGCCTTTGATAAGAAGAAGAAGATCTGCTCTGCACAGCAGAGCTGCGATAAGAATTGTGTCTGCATATAAGACGGTATGAAAAAACACACATGGGAATAAAAAAGGTGATTCACGAAGAATGTAATAAACTTTCAGGATATGTTCTACTGGTGAAAAAAATCTGATGTGAACACCGCATGACTTGCACGCCTATTAAATTACATATACACATTTTTAAAAGTACATCAAATTTTATTTCACGAATAACTTATGATATTTATCATTTTTTTATTATTAATTATTATTTATTTGAAAAAATATTTTTATAATCAGAGGTTAATAATTATTAATAAATCAATATATATAAATTTTAAAAAAAGTTAAAAAAAAGGAAATGAAATCGGACTCGAACCGATGTGCCTTCCCCTTGTAAGATCCAAATAATTTTATTTTGCTTTAACTCTAAAACCAGTGAAAATAAGTACCACTTATGATATATAGTTGAAAATCTCTCAATGGAAGCTTATAACTGTAGTTAAGAAAAATTCAAAAATCCAAATATTTTGAATTTTGGCCTTTTTTGAACACTTTTCGTTCAAAAAAGCCCAAAAAGTTTTTTGAGTTAGCGAGATGCACACATACGTATAGATGTCACGCCTAAACTAGTTAAACTGGATTCACGGATGGTCAAAATGGATATTTCTGTTGAAATCTGAAAACCGAAATTTTTCGCGATTACAATACTTCTTTTACTTCGTACAAGGATGTAAAAATTAAATAAGTTCATATAATCATAAAGTCGGAAACGCTTCTTAAACCGTTTTTTTGGGTCCGAAAAAGTGTTTTAAAAATCTTAATGAAATGAATTAATTGATAGATGAGAAATTCAGTTACAAAATAAATCAGAATAAAACAATGTTAATAAAAATTTATAAGAATCGTGCGTAAAACTGAATTAATTATTAATAAAGGGAAACAAATATAACAGAATTCATAAATTATTACGAAAGATCGAGGAACTGTAGCAGAATCAGAAAGAAACAAGAACAAGAACGGCGGACATTCATTCAAAATAGTGAACCCATTTTAATTGAGGATGATCTAAAATAAAATTATCAAACGTATAATTACTAAAACAACTTATCTAAACATTAAAAATATCCAAAAATAATTCATTTATAAATAGTTTTAAAGGCTAAAAAATAAATGCAATTACCTGTTTTAATAACATGTCTGATATGTTATAATTGGTGAGAATTACTTTTATTCGAAGAAAGACTGAATCATTAATAACGTAATAAATGGTGTTATAGATAGCTTAATAATGTAGATAGCCGGTTAAATATTTATTATTAGAAGTAATCTTTTTATTTAATATTTTCACATATTCGTTTCTACTGTTATTAAAACATGATAATGAAATATTTTTCCATTAATTGTTATTGTCTTACATTAAAAAGAAAAAAAAAACATGAAATTAGCGAGATACTAAGATTGTAAACTTACTTATATCTCTTTTTTTTAAATAATTAAGTATTAATATAAACAATAATAAAAGGCACATTAATATGCAAATCTGATTTTAAAGTATATTTACTATGTAGATCATATTATTCTTTTTATATTAATTAACTCATGATAATGAAGCCGTATTGTTTATAACGTCAATACAGAATCAACCATTTTTTTGAAAAATAATATTAAAATATTTAACGGGAAGAAAAACGATTTTCCATAATACTTCAAAGATAAATACTTCAAAAATAATACAAAGATATTGAGTTTTTAAATTAATATTCTACTGTTCTTTTCTTTACATGTTGAACGCAAATTTAGTACTGAAATTAAATGCGGTAATAAGTAACCAGGGGAAAAACATGAATTTTTATTTTTCGACAATATACATAATAAAATGGCTACGGAAGTATAATGCCGCTTCTCGTAAACCGAAGTATTCTGTTTTGAGTACACGAATACAGTTCCACTGCCTGGTTTGGTAAATTTGGATATTATTATTTATTAAGAATAAGTGATCATTCTTTGTAGCAAAGAATATAAACACTTAGATAAATAACGTAACTAATTTTCTAAATACAGGCTACATAGGAGCCCATACATAAACAATTCCAGCCGCAGAGCAATTTGTTGGTTGTATAAACTGTATTCATTAAGTAATGCCGCATAACCAATTTTAATAATCACTTCTTTTAATTTCAAAATCTACACTTAATTAATTAAATATTACGATAAGTTATAATAATATATGTTTTGAGTTAAATTCATATTAATTACGTCTAGCTAGAACAATAAAAATTTAGTTGTTACTAATACATCTTAAAAGAAAGTAAATTCATGTAATTAATTCTAACAACAATTAAAATCAGCTGGTTCATTAAAAATAAGAAGAAAGAAGAAGATAACAGATGTTTAAATTAAGCAAGAGGACAAAGAAAACAAATGAATCTGAACAGCCCCAGTAATAATCTGGCAGCCCATTTTTACTTCCTTGTACGAAGTAAAGGAAGTATTGTGATCGCGAAAAATTTTAGTTTTCAGATTTCAACGGAAATATCCATTTGACCACCCCTGAAACCATTTTGACTAGTTTTTGCGTGACGTCTGTACGTATGTATCTCGCATAAATCAAAAACGATTAGCCGTAGAATGTTGAAATTTTTGATTTAGGGCTGTTGTAACATCTAGTTGTGCACCTCCCACTTTGATTGTAATCGACTGGATGAAAAGCGTCCAAAAAGCTCAAACACCAAAATATTTGGATTTTGGACTTTTCCTTAACTGCAATTATAAGCTCCCAGTGAGAGCTTTTCAACGATATATCAGAAGTGGTACTTATTTTCATCGGTTCCAGAGTTATAGCCAAATAAAAGTTTAATTAATGAAATATTTGGATCTTACAAAGGGAAGACAGGTAGGTTCGAATCGGACTTTTCTTTCTTTTTCTTGTTTAGCCTGCGGTAATTACCTATCAGATAATACTTCAGAGGATGAATGAGGATGATATGTATGAGTGCAAATGAAGGATATAGTCCTGTACAGTCTCAGTTCGACAATTCCTGAGATTTGTGGGTTATTGAAGCCCAAACACCAAAGAACACCGGTATCCATGATCTAATATTCAAATCAGTGTAAACATAACTGGCGTTACTAGGACTTGAACGCTGGAACTCTCGACTTCCAAATCAGCTGATTTGGGAAGACGCGTTCACCATTAGACCAACCCGATGGGTTTCGAATCGGACTTAATTTCGTTTTTTTAACTTCTTTTTTTTAAATTTAAATATATCGATTTATTAATAATTATTAACCTCTGATCGTAAAAAACTTTTTACAAAAAAAAGAAGTTATTAATGAAATAAAATTTTATGTACTTTTCATTAAAAAAAAAAACGTTTATATGTAATTTAATAATCGTACAAGGAAGTCATGTGGTGTCCACAGCAATTTAAAAAAAAATGGTAGTATAATCATGCACGTATGTACTGAGCTTAATTGAGTTTATGTTCACAAAATTTTGAGCAAATTTAGCCCAAAAAGCCATCTACCGTCTAGCTGAAGTTATTGGTTACAAAATTTTACCGACAAATTGCTCAATATACATGAGTATCTGTAAAAAGTTTCATCAGAATCGATTTGTTCAGTCGAAATTTATTAAGTTTCAAACATGCCAACACACCTACAAAAACGTTAGCCTCCTTACTGCTTTATTTTATCGGGTCACGAAATTTCAGAAAAGAAAAAACTACTCTCCATTTATGGATTGATTACCATACTTTCCTTCTTGCGCGTAGTTTAGTAATGCCGGAAAAATTAAAATAGAAACAGTGGATTTTTAAAAAATTGTTTTGTCTCATGGGTTCGTTATATTTCAAGAAATATAAAAACACGAGTGTTATTTTTTTTTTGTTGAAAGATCGCAACTTTACTTCTGTTAATTTAATATATATATATATATATATATATGATATAAAATGAATAATTTATAAAAATTACATGTGCTATGTTTTTTACCGGGGTTCCTGTATTTTAATCTAATGAGGCTTACACATGAATATTTGATGTTACTATATGCTATGAATATTTAAATAAATGAATAAACGTACGGGCATATCGTGTCGAAAATACTGTCAGCTTTTTTCCCATAGATAGTACATACTGATTTATTCATGAAGTCATGAATTTAAAATAATTTTTTTTATCAATTGATAGGGACAGAAATACTTTTTATTCCCTTGAGAACTTCGGTACAAATATTATTCAACTTTTTTCTGAAAATTTGTATTGAACTTTGATTTGAACAACTTCTACGAATGTTACATTTATCTATAATTACATTTCGAACGGTTAGTTTTTATAATTTTTTGTAATACAATTATTTAATTAAGAGATACTGTGAAAAGTTTTAACCTTAAGTTTTTTCTATACGTAAAACCTCTGTATAATTTAGATTAAAATTTTAGATTCAGCCGTAGACTTAATAACACTTTTATTAATTTTTAGATACGATGTATACTTTTGTAATAAATATGTATTCGACCTAACTCCATAAAGATTAGTTTCAAAAAAATAAAAATTTTAATCGGTAGTAATTTAAGAATTAAAAAACTGTCAAAAAAATTGTTAGAAATTTAAATATATATATATTAAAGTAATTTGTTTTTTAATTTCCTGACATTATAGTTCTAGAGCTATGCTGAAAGAAGGAAAGTATGGTAATCAGTCAAAAAATGGGGCATTTGTTTTTTTATTTTTTTATTTCGCGACGTTTCATGAACCAGGGACACCAAAATACAAAAAAAAGTATTGATCATACGTACGTACGCGTATACATGTATTGGCGCGTTTATAGATAATTAACTTTTCATTGAATAAGCCGATTTTTATGAAATTTTGTATAGAGACTCGTGCATGTGGGGCAATCTGTTCGTACAATTTCGGGGTTAATATCTCCAAGAGGTGGAGTAAATAGTTTTTTTATCAATTTACTCAAAATTTTATAAACATAGCCCCACTTTATATTAAACTCTGTACGCGGATCCATGTTTATCTTATAATTTTTAAAAAATTTGCCCTTTCCCAAAAGTAAAAAAAGATATCTTTTTGTTTTTATTTATTTATTTTTTTATTTCATTATTTATTTTAAAATCCGGCACCATCGTTAGGTATTGCTTCAGAGCGTGTGAAAATGACATGCTTGACGGGGATTCGAACCCGGGACCTCCGGATGAAACGCCGAGACGCTACCACTCTTGCCACGGAGACCGGCTTTTTCTCCGATTGGACCATCTAAGGATTACGTTGCACAGCTCTAGACTTCTTACTACTTTTTCAAAATTGTTTCATTCTTTCCTTGTGTTATTTCTTTCTCTACTCCAACTAATTTTTCATTCTTAGTTTCGGCTTTTCTGGAAATTTAGACTTGTCTACTACTTTTCTAAATGTGTTTCTATCTTCAATTATTTTTTTCGAGATATTTAATATTTTTAAATCCTTATCAACTTCTTTATACCGTGTAATTTTTGTTTTTCTGTTTTTAAAGTATGTAAATAACCGCTTAGATAGTCCGTTCTCATCCATTCTGTATAGATGTCCAAAAAATTAAGTCTTCTTTTTCTTATTACTCGTACGGGTAGTTTCCATTATTTCCAAATTTCTGTAAATCTTTTCTGAGATTTTTAAGCCTATATTCTCCGTTGACAATTTTAGACCCGTGATTTTTTCTTAATATGTTTTTCTCCATTTTAATTATGTTAATTTTTGAAAATTTTTGCAAACTTTCTGCTCCGTATAGGGTTTCCGGCAAAATGACTATTCTATAATGTCTAATTTTCGGATTTATTGTGAAGGGATTTTTTGTTATATAAGTTTTTTGTTAAATGAAAAGTCGCTTCGATTTTCTTACTCTAATTTTCATTCCTTTTTTTTCAAAACGTTTGGTGTTTTTACTTCTCCTAGATATTAAATTTACTTGTTTTTTAATTATGTTATTTTCTTAAACTTTCATTATTTTATTTCTGTTACATTTGGTTTTACTGCTATTATCTCCTTTGTCTTTGTAAAGAAGATTTGGAAACCTATTTTATTCTTACATTTTTCTAATTATTTTTTTGTGAGGAGGGGAATACCAGTTACGTACGCCCAATAAGGGGCAGTGTTGGACTCTTAAAGTGCTTATGTGTTCCTGCGCCCTACCGACTAAACCTAAACCACCCCCCCCCCCGCCGGCAATTCCCCCCGTCCGGGGACAGACCGGCATTGAAGCATTACCACGGCCCCGGCGGGAGCCTTCGGACTCAGGGGATTCAGAGTCCTCGTGCGTCATCACCGTTGTCGATCCACGCAAACGTGGACCAGCGACAGCTCAGAAGGGAGTTGTCCTTCACCCCTTCGTCCTCCGGTCATGCCCTTCCACCGCTCTCAAAGGACTTTTCCCAGAAACTATCATTCCGCTGGCGGCACTGTAGAAATCCTACCGAGTACCCGGCTCAGTCAGCCAGTATTCCAGTTCTCTCTTCTATTTCCTTTATACTAAGAATATTTGCTACTATAGTTGATACTAGTTCCCGTTGTCTACTATCTTTCAACATAAATTCTATCACATTTTCCGGTGCCAAACTGGATAGTTCAGGCGAGACCCTATAAGCATTCCATCAACATTATTAACTTTTATTTATAGGAAACACCAGAAATCTGAAACTTTTGTTAATTACCACGAAGATAAGAATAATACTGATCTATTAATTCGAGTAATAAAGGGACTTTCACTCTATCCTAATATTTCTTGTAAGATTGCTGAATTAATAATTATATAAAATATTTGATGTTAATAACAACTAATATTTCAGCGATTGTGTAACTGTCCACCATAAGCTCTGCTCTTTCTTTAATGTCGATCGGTGTTAAAGACATCTCTTTCTCAGGATCCGACGTAATTAACAAAGGGATAAAAAATGTAATATAGAAACTTTTTCTGTTTAGCCTCCGGAACCACCGTAAGGTATTACTTAAAAGGATGATATGTATGAAGGTAAATGAAGTGTAGTCTTGTACAGTCACTTATCGACCAGTCCCGAGACATGTGGTTGGTTAATTGAAACCCGACCACCAAAGAACACCGGTATCCACGATCTAGGATTCATATTCGTATAAAAGTAACTATTTTTACTAGGCATTGAACGTTAGAACTTTCGATTTTGAAATCGGCTGATTTGCGATGCCAATCGCTTGAGTCCTGTCCTTGACACCTACTTGTATCAACTCTTCAAGGAACTGTTTATAATATGGGTCATCGAAAACGTTTGCAGCGATAAAAAAATATCACATCAATGGCATAACGGACAAAGTCTCTACGCCACTGTCAGTCGGTGCAAATGTGACAGTTTCAGCAGAAATCAAAGTGCGTTTTTGTGGGTAGCGGAGTATAAATCAGTTTTAAGTATTCAATGGACTTTCCGCCGTATTTATGGCAGTGGTCCCTCTCATGCAATCAGCATTAGACGGTGGTACGAGTATTTTAAGGAATCTGACAACGTGGAAGTGAAAACTTCTCCCGGACGGCCTAAAACGAATGATGAAGCAGTTGAGCGTATACGCCCTTTTTTAGGGAAGAAGCTCTTAAAAACCAATCTCTAGACAAAGTTTACAGTTAGAAATGCCAAAGACAACTATCAAAAATGTGGGGGTGGACTAAGATGTCTACGGGGGGATGTGGTGGTGAGGGACAGCCCCTGCGGAGTTGCCGTTCACGTTCGCATGGATGGGCGGTGGCGTTGAGGTTTGGGGACTCTTTCTCCTCTGTATCGAAAAAGACCGAGTCCCGCCGGGGGTGCCCCTCTTCGGGTACTCCTGTTTGAGGCATAGCCATCAAGACCGAGTTCCGGATGCCGAGATGGGACCCAGGAACGGCATAGCCTGGCCTGGCTACTCCGCCCCGGCGGTTAGAGGCAGGCAACTAAGGAAGATCTAACCGGTGGGCAGACCTGCCATGCCGGACGAACTGCCGGTAGGTAGGAAGGCCGTTAGAATAATGGACACTCCGCCGGGCTGAGTTATATTTGATTGCAGGTCTGGCCCAGGGGAGTAGGGGAAAAAACTATTCAAAATGTGTTGTACAAGCGTTTATGTCTTCACACTTACAGAATTCAACTTAAATTTCATATTAAATCTACGGACCGTCCTACACGTGTTGAATTCGCATTTAAATTGCTTAATAACATGGATGATGACGAGAAATTCTTAGAACGTGTTATGTTTACGGATGAAACGACTTTCCACATTAGTGATTGTATCGAATGGCATAATTGTAGGATATTTGGTTCTCAGTAACCCAGTGAAATTATCGACTATGTCATCGATTTCCAAATAATAAACGAGTAGTGCGGTTTGATGTCCGATCGTGTGTTCAGCATATTCTTTTTTCATGAGCCTACTAACACAGGGAATTTTTATTTAGATGTGCTACAACTGTTCGTTTACCCGCAAGTCGACAAAATTGAACAAGAAACTAACGTTGCTGTAATGTTTCAACAAGATCGTGCGCCCCAGACTTTATCCTAGGTGCGCTCTCAATGAAAGATTCCCAACTCGTTGGATTGGAAGGGCCGGTCCTGTGCTTTGGCTTCCGAGAAGCCCAGATTTAACACCCGTAGATGTTTTTCTAAGGGGTTACGTTAAAAACATTATCTACAGTAAAAAAATCAGGGATGAACAACATTTAAGACGGTTCACCTCTACTATTGCCATAGTCACGCTTACGATGATTCAGCGAACCTGGCAGAAGTCGATTGTCGGCTGGATGGTTAGCAGAGCGACCAACGGAACTCATATTGAAACATTCCAAGGTATGTTAAAAAAGTTTTGAGTCGGTGAATTTTTAAATTAAATTCTAGTTTTATTAACTCTGGTATTTTCTGAGAATACGATTTTTTTTTTAAATTACTGCATCTTTTTATAATCACCCTAGCATATTAGAATCACAGTTTGAAAGATGTGTTTTCGACTTTTTGACAGTTTAAAGGTAATATATAAGTTGGATTTTTTTTTAATGAATAAATGATTCAATAGAATTGATTTTAAATAAATTAGAATGGAAATTTAAAATAATTTATTCGAATATTTTTTTTTTTTTATTTGGAAGCTCCCCATCAGGGGAAGAGTACTAAGTATTTTAGTCACTCTACTTTTAAAAAAATACGTCTTGAGGTTAAAGATTTGAAACTGGGAATTTTGTTTTCATTTTGGGGGCTCCCACACTCAAGGGGAAGCATTCGGCTAAAATAATTTTTTAAGAAAGTAATCCTTAAGTGGTAATAATAAATTAAAAAACAATATTTTTTTTTAAATATGAAGATATAGCAATAATTCTAAATAAACAAAGTTATAATTTTCTACGAAGTGGTGAAAATATGTAGCTAAAAAATGTGAAAATATCGTTTTTCATGAAATACGACGTGAATTATTAAATTCTTTTACATTTTAAATACCGACTTGGAATATTGATTTAAATTTAAAATAAATTGAAAGAAAATACTTTAAAAAATTAAAAAATATATTTTGTTATTACAGACGATTGGAATGAAATGGACAAAAAAAAATTTATAATATTTTTAAGGCCCATTAATGTAGAAAATATAGCTGTAAAAACTACTTTTCTGAAGCAAGATATACAGGATGGCACACGAAATGATCCAAAATTTGTTTTAACAATAAATGTTTGATTATGTTGGCAGAAGTAACAGCAGTTCATGAATATTAGTCTCTTCCTTTTCCGAGTGCGCTGTTTGTGTATTGTTCCAAGATGGCTGACAAAGGAAGACTGACTGTTGGATAGCGCGTAAAGATTGTATCGTGTTTTTATGAAACAAAAAATGTAGTGCTTATACAAAGACGGTTTCGTACAAATTTTCAAACTCGGTGGTCGCCCTCATTTAAAACAATACGTAGACTTTACGAAAAATTTAATAGTGACGGTTCAGTTTTTAAGAGTAACCGCGATCGGCCTGCCGATTTTCGTTCTCCACAGAATGTGGAAGCTATTAGAGAAGCGTTGCTGTGGAGCCCTGGCAAATCAACAAGAAAAGCAGTAGCACAACTTGGGATTTCTAGGCGATCTGTGTAGCGAATTTTAAAAACCGATTCTCATTTGTATCCGTACAGAATAACAGTTTTGCCTAAATTAACGGTTGACAATGAACATCAAAGAATGACGTTAGCTTTGAACGGGCTGTGAACTGAAGTGTATTGTTGAACGATGTTATTTGGTTTTCAGATTCCATCTAGACGGGGTGTTAATAAACAAAATGCGCGATTTTACGCTTGAGAAGATCTACATGTGCTTCATGAGGTACAGCACGCTCCATGAATTACGGTACGGGACGCTATGTCAAGTCACGGGGTAATAGGGCCAGTCTTTTTTGAACAGACAGTGAACAGTGAGCGTTATCTAAACATGCTGAGTAATAATTTTGTTCCTCAGCTTCTTGTAAAAGGATTTCAATTAGAAAACGAGTGGTTCATACAGCATGAAGCCAGACCGCACACAACTAATGTTATGTTAGACTTTCTGCATGAAACGTTTAATACAAATGTCATTTCAAACCGATTTCCAAATCGTTTTGCGGGTGGAGAGAACTGGCCCTCGAACATTCATAATTTTAATCCGTCGTGTGATTATTTTCTTTGGTGATTTGTAAAGGAAAAGATTTTCCCTAAATATCCTCGGGCGGTGATGGAACTGCGAATGCTGATCGTGCAGGCATTCAACTAGGTAACCGAGAATAAATATCGTCGAATTATTAACAACATAGGAATTCGCGTTGAAGAAGTAGCTAGACGTGATGGTGGACATACTGAACATGTGATAGCAGAACATAATCTCCGGGTATATAGTGAACACATTGTATTTATTTTTCTTATTGTAGTTCAAAGAAATATTTTTTAACAAAATGTTGGATGATTTCGTGCGCCACTCTGTATATAAAAAAAATATAAAGTAATCTTTGTGGGAGGGTGTGTGAAATAAATGTTTTTGGACTTTGCGATCTCAATAAAAGATATTTAAAATTTTTTGAAAACCTTTTTTTGCTAAAGCGCCCAAGAAAGATTTAAAATTTTAATTTCATTCGAACTACCCCTTTTTCTAATTTTTGCAAAAATTTAATAATTTCATCCCCCTTAAGGTAGTACAATTCTACCAAGTTTGAAGAAAATCAACCGCTTCTGTGTTATAAGACCAAATACAGACCATACTTATATATACTTGCATACCTAGTACAAACGTCCATCTGACAAATTTTTTTTTTACTTTGGATCATTGGAATAAAATTTTTTTCGCAGATTATTTACGATTTATTTATATGTATATCCACTGTTAAAATTTTTTTTCTTAAAGTCTCCGTAAGGTACAAAAATTAAAAATACCAATTTTTAAAAAAATTTTTTTTTTTTTAGATTTTTTTTTTTACCGATCAAAGTACTTTACCGTTACAGCTCTAGTTTCTATAGCCAGAAAATCGAAAGCATTAACAAAATCAGTTAAACATTTTTTTAAATTCACCTTACTGTGTAATTAATAGCAAAAAATTGAAAAATTTATGGAATCAAAATACGAGGAGTAAGTAATTTACTCTTTGGATCAGGTGTAGATTGTTAATCATAACGTACGTCATCATGACAAGATGAGGAGTGAATGATAGAAGATAAATGTAATACAAAGAATCTTAGCTTATAATAAAAAAAAGGGAGAGAGAAAATGTTATGTTTTGAAAATAGAGTTAAAATCTCAGCTTACAATAAAAAAAAAGAGAGAAAAATGTTATTTATTGAAAATAGAGTTTTGTATCAGCGATATTTGTTGTATCCGTTTACAAAAGAAATCGTTAGAAATTTATTTCACTCCGTTTTTAGATATCGATTTTTCTCTAAAAATATATGATGCAATCCTATATACTACGCTTTTCAACTGAATATACAAACGCGCGCATACATTATTTAAGTCGCGTATTAAATTCATATCGCTAGAAAAATACCAATATTTTAAGACCATTTTATTTACTGAGTTTCTATTTGTGGTGTCCAGTGTTACAAAAGAAAAAAAGGATTACAATGTTGATAAAAACTCGGTATGTTACTAAATGAAGACGAATTTAAGCATGACTAACCATCGAGTTTTTGACTAATTATCTTTAAAGTTGTTTCTGAAACAATATATTTAAACAATAGTTTGGTTTCCATAGATGTTTGTAATATTAGTAAAAAAAGGAATATATTTTAGTAGGTACTTAGTTCTTACTTTATTTCTTAATTTTATAATTAAAATGGAATTTGGAACATTATTTGCAATTCAATATCTCGATTTCTTGACAGGAATTGCCTGGTACAGAACTCTGTCGCAATCAATTATACTGTATAACAAGTATTAAGTATTTTACTTTTTCGGTAAATTTCGTTAGAATATCTATATTATGCTTATGGTCTTATAACTTAGGATTTCCTTCGAATTTGGCACAAATATTTCTACGTACGAGGCATTGATCGTATTATTATTTTTTCAAAATTCGTTAACGGGATAGGGAATATTATGAAAAACCCAGATTGGGTTTACTTTAATGGCATTTTAGAAAAAAATCTGTTAAAGCAAATTTGTTTGTTACCTTAACAAATTCATAAATAATCCCAAAAAGGGGTTCCAAAAATCAATCGTTACTCTAAAAACTGAAATATAATTTTTTTTATTTATTATCTATATTCCCCTTCGGTTTAAATATGTTTCAAAAATTTTTTGAAAGGTTATATTTCATAAATAGACCTATTAGGAAATGTCTCAAATTTTTAAAATGCAAACTTAGGAAATAAAATGCAGAAAGGAATTATTGAAAATTTTCTTTTTCTTATTTTTGCCTCTATTGACCATTTTGTCAGATTTAGAGAAAAGGTTACTTTAGAAAATTTGTTAAGTTTAAACTATCTATGTATGTATATTTTTAGAAAAAATCTTTCTTAAAATTTATTCCATTTTTGCAACTAAAATATATGTACCATTTTTTGTTGGCTCTGACTCTTTTTTTTAATTATTATTAGCCGGGAAAGTCATATTTTGCCAGCTGTTTTTTTTTCTTTTCTCTACAGATATAATAATCAAATAATATAAGAACATGTTTTAAAAAGGAAATATTGAAAACTTTTTATATAAATAGGAATTTATAAATTTTTCACTTTCTTTTTTCTCGAAGCTTAAAATTTAGCCGTTGGAACATAATTTAAATTTAAGAAAATTTGATGGTTTAAAATCGTTTTTTCTTTTATGAATTAAATCGACACAGAGCTTAAAGAAAAACTTTACGTGAGAATACGGAAATGGAATATTTGTAGCGTATAAAATATGCCATGCCTGACCGCGATTCGAACCCACTATCTCCAGATGTAAGCCCGAGACGCTAACATTCCGCCATGGAGATCGGATTTTGATCTGAAACATTTATAAAAACAGGTCTCTCATAACTGTATCGCTATTAATTAAAAGAAAAAATAATTATAAAAGATAGAATGTTGCTTTCAAACAAAAACACATATTTTGAGTGTGTAGATTTAGTATACAATATCTTTGTTAAAATTGATGGTAAACAAATAACATTTGTGAAAAATTTAAACCTTCAAAGGGCACTTGGCCGATCTAATCATCGTCACAGTGTTACTAGCGTTTAGCTGTGCTATTGAAAAGAAGTAGTGGTGTCGACTTGGTCGAAAACTGAATCTCGGACAATTTTGCCCACGGATTAACTATTGAAAAGTGTTCAGAAGAAATTATAACTATGCATGGATATGTTGTCCATCAATATTTAGGGGTACAACAATACCCCCCCCCCCCTATTGTTAATATTGTTGTACATCGTACAACAATATTTAGGGGGTACCCAAAGTTTTAAAGAGGAAATTTTGGCTTATCAATTTATAAAAATCGTTCAGTAGATTGGACGATCCTTCCTTCCTTCAAAAATCTTCATTTTTTGTTTGATTGAAATGCTTTGATACATCGTTATGACATCAAACGATGTAAAATTAATGGATCCAAAAAAAATAATGAAATCGAAAAGAAAAAAATAGCAATTTTTTCTTTTGGATTTCAAACCATTAAAAATAAATAAAAACATATATATCCAAATTTACTCTTTCACTGTTTATAAAATATATTCCGCTCGGCTGAATATCTCAATTTAATTTTTCCCAAACGGTATTATTAGTCAAACGCTATGTATGTGATGTCATTTTTTATGGAAGTGAAGCATGGACGATGAGGAATAGAGAGAGGGACTGGATCGAGGCTTTTGAGAAGCTGATAAGAAGATGGATATAGAAAGTAAACTGGACGGATAAAGTGAGGAATAAGGAAACAAAGAACATGATTAACGAAGAAAGGGAACTTATGCGGGAAGTATACAAAGGAAAAAGAAATAAGTTAAGACATTAAATTAGAGTAAATGGAATCTTGACAACTGCCTAGGTGAAGACTAGAGAAGGGAAGGCTTGGAACAAATATGGATGGACACGGAGGTGGCGTAAGGGACCTGCCTCTAGGCAAACATCCTATAATGAATATTTTTAGTTACATAACTGAAATTTAAGTAATGCTATTAAACCATTGCCTTATTTAATTTCTATTTGTTAATCTTATATATATAAAAATGAATGTTTGTGTGTTTGTTTGTTCCGTATGCATTCCTATACCATTCTTCAGATTGCGATGAAAGTTTGGTGAGTCGTAGTACGCATGCCTGCGAAGGTCTCTGAAATAGTTTGGACCCGCTAGGTAGCGTTGGGGTCGAGATATTTTGAAAAAATTGTATTTGTGGTCCGATTTGGCTCATATTCAGAATATGTATTAGTTACGTGAAAAGAAAAATTTTACAAAAAATGGACCCGTGGAGCCGGTGTCGAGATATTTAGAAAACAAATATTACAAATAGACTTTCTTCTTCTATATATATATATATATATATATATATATAAGGCAATGTTCGTATGTGTGTCCGCTGTAGACTAAACAATTATTGGACCGATTTACGGGCAGGGAAAAAAGGGAAAACGGGAAAAATTTAGAAAGGCAAAAACGAGAAGGGTAAAAGAAAAAAGGGAATTAGTGAAATGTTAAATTTTGTAAAGTTACGTAATGTTCAGTTTTTTAATATCAATTGCTTTCAATTGTGTTTATTTAATCTGTAAATATACTAAAATCTTGTAATAGCGAAGCATTGCTGGGTCTGCTATTTTTTTCATAAAATTAATTTAATAGGTGGTAGTAACTATAGATTTTTTAACAGGTTAGGTTAGGTTGTGTGTATATTTTCCAATATGTATATAACTTATATTCAGTCTCATGTTAATTATGTATCTTAACTAGAATTCTATACAGAAGAATTGAGAGGAGAGTGGAAGAAGTGTTAGGAGAAGACCAATTTGGTTTCAGGAAAAGTATAGGGACAAGGGAAGCAATTTTAGGCCTCAGATTAATAGTAGAAGGAAGATTAAAGAAAAACAAAAACATACTTGGCGTTTATAGACCTAGAAAAGGCTTTCGATAACGTAGACTGGAATAAAATGTTCAGCATTTAAAAAAAATTAGGGTTCAAATACAGAGATAGAAGAACAATTGCTAACATGTACAGGAACCAAACAGCTACAATAACAATTGAAGAACATAAGAAAGAAGCCCTAATAAGAAAGGCAGTCCGACAAGGATGTTCCCTATCTCCGTTACTTTTTAATCTTTACATGGAACTATCAGTTAATGATGTTAAAGAACAACTTAGATTCGGAGTAACAGTACAAGGTGAAAAGATAAAGATGCTACGATTTGCTGATGATATAGTAATTCTAGCCGAGAGTAAAAAGGATTTAGAAGAAACAATGAACGGCATAGATGAAGTCCTACGCAAGAACTATCGCGTGAAAATAAACAAGAACAAAACAAAAGTAATGAAATGTAGTAGAAATAACAAAGATGGACCGGTGAATGTGAAAATAGGAGGAGAAAAGATTATGGAGGTAGAAGAATTTTGTTATTTGGGAAGTAAAATTACTAAAGATGGACGAAGCAGGAGCGATATAAAATGCCGAATAGCACAAGCTAAACGAGCCTTCAGTAAGAAATATAATTTGTTTACATCAAAAATTAATTTAAATGTCAGGAAAAGATTTTTGAAAGTGTATGTTTGGAGTGTCGCTTTATATGGAAGTGAAACTTGGACAATCGGAGTATCTGAGAAGAAAAGATTAGAAGCTTTTGAAATGTGGTGCTATAGGAGAATGTTAAAAATCAGACGGGTGGATAAAGTGACAAATGAAGAGGTATTGGGGCAAATAGATGAAGAAAGAAGCGTTTGGAAAAATATAGTTAAAAGAAGAGACAGACTTATAGGCCACATACTAAGGCATCCTGGAATAGTTGCTTTAATATTGGAAGGACAGGTAGAAGGGAAACATTGTGTAGGCAGGCCACGTTTGGAGTATGTAAAGGGTAAAGGTATACATTTCAGTGTACCCTCTAAATGTAGAGGGTATACTGAAATGAAACGACTAGCACTAGATAGGGAATCTTGGAGAGCTGCATCAAACCAGTCAAATGACTGAAGACAAAAAAAAAAGTTAATTATGTAGGAAATTTTCTTGCAATAAAAATTTTTTAAAAATTTGAATTTGTTTACTAACAATTTAACGATGTCATTGTACGTCAAACCAAAAACTTTTTTTGAAACCATAATTTTAAGTGTATTACAACAAGATTTTCAAAAATTACTTTTAAATACAGTTGTCGACCTGTTTAATTTAATTTTTTTTTTGTCAGATCAAAAACTATTTAAATTTGTCCCTAAAATTAAGTTATTATAACTTCTTTTTATCCTTTGATAAAAATCAGGATGAAATTATTCGTTAATTATAATAACCGGAAAACGAATCGTTTCTTTACCCGTATCTATAAACGTTTTCTTTATTTTCTTTTTTTAGAACATGTTACATACTGTATATAAGACAAAAATAATATGTTGTAGTGTAATCTAAATGGTTTTTTTATTTCAGGAGAAAATCCTTTGAAAATAGAATTAACAAAAAAAAAAAAAAATTAAAATAAATAAATAAATACATTAACAATGGATATTTCTAATAGGATAAGATATTTCATGGCGTTTTTAGGTTATAATATAAAAAAACATAGCAGACCAAAAATTAATAAAAGAATTTTAATTTATAATTTATTACAATTAATTGTATTTTTTGGTTCTCTCTTTTATTTATTGGATAATTGGGAATATGTCGACAGAAGACTTAATGCATTCAAAGCCATTTCGTTTTATATTACATGTTTTTATTACGTTCTTGTATATATACTTTGTTGGGATGAATTTTTAAAGACTACTTTGATATCTATCGGTCAAAACAACGACGCTAGATTTCCATTTTTTATAACAAATGATCGTATTCAACTGATGGAAAATACAAAAAAAGAAATAACCTTCAACAACAAAATGCTATATTACTTTGTTTATATAGATGTTGCACTATTCTATATTATCCCTTTATCGAATGCAATTTATATAATATTAATTGCAAAAGATTTAAATACCACAAATGTTGACAATTTACCTTTGTACTTCCCGGCTTACTTTTGTTCAAATTATAAAAACATATACATGTATTTCATATGGTATACGCTACAATGTGTTTACATTACGTTATCCGGCACTTATATTTATATTACATATTCCGTATCGATGATATCGATGGAAGTCGTCGTCAATGATATTAAATTACTTCGATTATCGATAAAAGAAATGGACCAAACAATAAAATCGATTCAAAAAAATAATCGATGTTATACAGATTTACAAGATACAAAAATGAATGTTTTTAATAAAAGTAATATAAATTACTGTTTTCCCGAAGATAAATTGAGGTTAATGAAAACTTACACGAGATATATTGTAATAACTCATCAGTTAATATATAGGTAAGATACCTATTGTAATATATCTATTTATTTAATTTTACTTTCCCGAGTATCTATTGGTGTTAGTTGTATACGAAACACATACCGCTCGAGTTTTTAGCAAATACTGACTTTTCACGATCCCATGTGTTAAAAAATCACAAAAAAATTATTTATAAGTATTATTACAAATTAACATATAAAAAGTTAATTTTCAGGCTATTACGTTATGTTTATCGAACGGAGTAAGGGTTCTAGCTGCCCTAAATTCGACATTATGACGGTTAACATGAAAGATAGCTTTGTCGAAGAAGATTACTTTTTCTGAAAACGGATTGTCTTCGTTCACTTTATCAAAATGTTCACAGAAAAAGTTTAACGGTGTGGTTTATCGTCGTTTTCGATTCCAGGCGCGGACTGTATTTTCTATACGTGAAGTTTTAGGTGCTTGTGTATTTCCTTCAAAGTTGTCGATTGCGGTATTCTTGCACGGTCAATTCTGCCTACCGCAGCTATACAAGACATACCTCTGAAAAAGCTTACCGTTCCTAACTCCCGACGATTTAGACGATAGTTTTGTTTTTTCATGACTTCGAAAAAACAAAAAAAAAAATAGAAAAATTATGGTTTTATGTGTGTTTTTATGAAGGACTTTTTTTAAATTAAAGGTACATTTTTTCACGTAATTTAATAATGCCCCTTAACGAATTATGGTGTTCAGTGTTATTAAAATCCCCGTAAAGGGATGCAGGCTGAAAACAGTTTTTTATTTTTATGATTTTTGGACTGACTACATGTTTGTACTATTCAGATGATTCCATCGTGTTGGTATAACGTTTGGTTATGTATTTAGGCCATTTAATTCAGGAGTGGGGATAAAATAAGCCTAAATTGTTGGTTTTTTTTCGTCAGTTGTAGCTTTACTTTATAGTTCCAGAGTGGATTCTTTCTTTATCAGTTTAGCCTCCAAACTACGTAAGGTATTACTAGAGAGGATGATACGTATGGGTGTAAATGAAGTGTTGTCTTGTACAGTCTCAGGTCGACCGTTCCTGAGATGTGTCCTTAATTTCCGGAGTGGATTAGCTGATTTTTATGAAATATTGTACCACTTCTGAATACAAGTCATCGGTACCTTTTATTTTTGGTTATAATCAGTCAAAGTAGTCTGGAGATTCGGTCACTGTTGGTTCTACGTCGCAAAATTTCGTTAAAAAGACAAATACTTTTTTATAAAATTATTTTTTTCATACTTACATAATTTTACGTAGTAGGACCCAATCCTTCCACCTCTTGGTCTCAAAATATATTATTGTTAAAGTATTTTTATTTATACTAATTTTTGACGTAAACTTCACGTCGACTTACCGTGAAATTTTTCGATACCCGCAACTCTATAAAAAAGCGTTTTCGGACATATGTTTGCATGAACATTTTTTAATCTGCAGAATTACTTCCCAATTTATTTACATTTTCTCCTGAATATTTCTGAATAAATAATCAAAAACATGTTTTTTTTCAAAAAATCAACCTCTACCTCTTAAACTGAAATATATGTTTTTTTTTTTGTTTTTTCGTAGTATCTCCTTCTCGTTTAAATATCTTTTTTTTTTAAATTTAAATTATAGACTCCCAGACTTTTTTTTTGTCCAGAGTCCCCGTGCTTCATCACCGTCGCCCATCCGCACAAGTGCAGATGCACGATGGCTCTACAGGGGGCTGTCCTTCACTCCTTCAACTTCAAATCACTTTTTTCGCCTGAGTCTAAGGTCTTTTGTAAGGAACTCTGATTCCTTGCTGGGTGATCTTCGGTACTCTTACTGATCTGGGTCCTAAATTAGGCTCTATCCCATTTTCTGGCTTCTCTCGCTTTAGTTTTCAGGATACTTATCGCTAGGTGTACTACCTTGTCACATCCGGCTCTTCTTATCAACATGTATGGAACTGTTTCTTCCGAAGAAAGCCAGCTTAAGCCGAAATATTGTCTGACCACATCCCACCGCTGGTATTGATGGTATGCTTAACGGTATCTTCAAGATCGTAGTACCTGCATAGAGGAGACGCTCTCCTACCAAATCGATGCAGGTAGGCTTCAAACTCGCCAAGTCCAAAAAGGAGCTGCGTTATATAGAAATCTACCTCACCCAGTCCTCTCTGCACCCGTACATCTATTCTCGGAATTAATTTACGCGTTCATACACCAGTAGGTGAGGTGTTCCAGGCCTCCTGCCACTCGGCCAGAAGTAAATCCTTAGCCTCGGTCTTAGTCATACCAAGATAAACCCGCCGGAGTATCAATGCACGCAGCCGCACCGGGGTAATCCCAGAGATGACCTCAATAGTGTTTCGCGAAACCGTGCGGTATGCGGCCGCAATGTTCAAAGCGCAGCACGTCTTTGAAGCGATGATATTTTATCTACATTCCTTTTCTTTTCAAGGGCCTCTACCCACGCAGGGACGGCATAAAATATGATAGAAGAAGCCACCGTCAGTATTATACGTCGTCTAGAAGCACGAGGACCTCTGTGGTTACGCATTAGCTTACTGAGATTACCAACAACTGTCTCAGTACGTGCCAAGGCCGAAGGTGGACTTGTAGTTTCGGCTCCTCTCCAACCACACGCCGAGTTACATAACGCATCCCAACGCGGGAATACTGGTCTCAGCAACATTAATTTGCATTTCTCGCAGTCTTCTTCTCCCGACCAACGCTAGTACGGAGGTATTATTAGGCGCTAACTGTAGAACTCTCGCCTCAAGCCAACAACTTATTCGCCGGACCGCATGATTGGCTACCTCCCCTACTTCTGCTTCAGTGTGTCCGGCCACAAGAAGGGCCAAATCATCTGCATATGCAACAAGTTCAACGTCCCCATCAAACTCAAGTCTCAAAAGCCCATCAAAAGTGAGGTCCCAAGGGAGTGAGCCGATAACCGACCCCTGCGGAACCCCACCAAACACGTCAAAAACCAACTCGCCATCTTCTGTGGGAGACCCCCAGACTTGAAATGCAGAAACGTTTTTCTTATTTAACCTTCATCTAAGCAAGCAAAAAAAAAACTTTGTTAAACCGGTTGATCAGAGGGATCATAAAAAGTTGGAAAATTGCTGAAATTTATCGTTTACAATCCATTCAATTATCCATGAAAATCTGGATTACTATAAAACGTGTTCAAGATAGATTCTGAAAGGTTGACTCAAAATACATAGACACCCGAATTCATATTTATATAGAAATTAAATAGAAGGTAAAATCGTATAATAATAATTTTAGATAAAACTTTATCATTTTGAGCGCCGAATACAAAAACGAAATGAAAACTTTCGAATTCACCCACCAGGAAAAAACTCAAAACCTACGCATCAGCCCGTGAAGCGATGTTAACGATGTTTTATGACTATGAAGATCCAATTTATTGCCCGATTATCTGAGAGAACAACGTATTCAAGAAGCTACTCATAAGTATGCTAGAGAGGTGTACCTGATCTCGCATCATATGACTTTTTGCTTTGTCCTTTTAAAGAATTTTTACGTAGCACTAAGTTCAGGAACAACGAGCAAGTCAAGAATGCAGTACAAGAATCACTCAGACACACGAAGTGAATTATTCTTTAATACTGGGATAAGAAAGCTCCCAGAAAGATTGGGACAAGTGCCTAAATATTACCGAGAATTAAGTTGAAAAGTAACATTAGTTTCATTGTCATTGAAGATATAATATTTCTTCAATCATTTGTCTCCTTAATTATGGAACGATTCTACGATTATTATGTATCCATCAGAATAAAAAAATTATATTTTTTAAATTTATATATGTATTTAAGATTACTATAATACAACGATATTTAAAAATAGAATAATAAAATATTAATAAAAGAGAAAATTATTTTTTTTTAAATTTTTACACAAAAGAAACTTTAGAATATTATTATCATTTCGAAATAGCGAAATTAAATAAAAGAAATTTAAATTAAATTATGATAATTTAAATACATAATACTCGTATTTTTCTAATCATTAAAAAAAATAAATTATATTTACAGGAAAATAAATGTAATCAAGAAAGGAATCCAAGGCATTTCGTTTGCATTAAAATGTGGAGTTTGCGTATATGCATGTTCTTCTATTTATTACATTATTAAGGTTTGTAAAAATTATGTAATTAAAATGCATTTTACTCACCGGTTGGCCTAGCGGTAAAACTTGTCATAAATCAGCCGATCTCGGAGTCGAAAGTTCTAAGATTCAAATCTTAATAAAGGTAGTTAGTCGCTTTTAGCGGTATTTGAATACTAGATCGTGGATGCCGGTGTTATTTGGTAGTTGGGGTTCAATTAACCACGTGCCTCAGGAACGGTCGGCCTGAGTCTGATGAATAATAAGTTTAAGACATTCACATAGTTATTGATTAATCGCTAATATCTTCAATTAATAATGAGACTATAAATAAAAATTTTTTAACAATACATAATTACATATTTTAAATTATATGAAAATATTTACGATCAAAATTATTTATATAGTGCGCGCGCGCGTGTGTGTGATTGCGCACGCTCTAAACTGAAAAAAAAAATTATTTATCTTTAATAACTCTCTAATGTTTAAAAATTGCAGTTGATACGCATGTTGATGATCGATCCAGTAGTGTTTTTTAAAGTTTAAAACAGCTCTGTTAAAAAAAAGAGTGGGAATGGATTTAAAGAACTGACTTTGACCTCCAGTCGCTCTATATATTATCCCCTCCATTGTACTTTCTTCTTTTTCCTGTTTAGCCTCCGGTAATTACCGTTCAGATAATACTTCAGAAGATGAATGAGGATGATATGTACGAGTGTAAATGAAGTGTAGTCTTGTACAGTCTCAGTTCGACCGTTCCTGAAATGTGTGGTTAATTGAAAACCCAACCACCAAGGAACACCGGTATCCACGATCTGGTTTGCAAATCCGTGTAAAAATAACTGACTTTACTATGACTTGAACGCTGGAACTCTCGAATTCCAATAAGCTGATTTGGGAAGACGCATTTACCATTAGACCAACCCGGTGGGTTCCCCTTCATTGTACTATTACACATTTATACAACCTATCCCGAGTTTAAAACGTTTATGATTTTTAAAATTAAATTGTAATAATCTTTATATGAAGCAGCGTTAAATATTTACCGTGAATTACAATGATATAATTTCTACATTTACCAAAACGGATTTATAGAATGAAGCTCACACACACACATATATATATATATATATATATATATATATATATATATATATGTATATATATATATTCTGATAAATATTCTAATAAATAATATTCTAATTATATTCTAATAATAAATATTCTAATTCTGATGAATAATAAAGTTTTATTAATTACATAAATCGATATACTGTAAATGAAAATAAAAATAATTTTTAAAATGCGGAGTATTTCCAGTACTCGTGAAATCCCTCCCCCGAGAAAAAACATGAAATAAATATAAATGGAAATTGATTTTAAACAGCAAATTTTTTTAATAATTATTTAAACTGATTTGTGCAAGTTGTTTCTAAAGGTTTTTGGCGATATTTCATCGAGTTTAATATACTCTAGTGGACGCTAAAATTATAAAACTGAAAAACATTAAGTCAAAAAAATTTGTATCCAGTTTGATTCCTTCACCCGATGGATGCTTATAATTTACAGTGGAAATATTAAATTTACTGAAATACGTAAACAAAAATTAAAAAGTAAATCTTTACCTCTTTTGGCTGATTGAATTTTTTAAATAAAAATCCTAATTTATAATTAACTCCCTTATAAGAAAATATTTAAATTAAATTTTGCGCTTTAATATAAAATCTATGTAATGATATTATAAGAAAATTAACGAATACGGATATCGCCTTACTCGTTTGTAATTTGCCCCAAAACGTGATATAATTAAGTTCTCGTATATAGAAATATTTTGTCTACTTATTTTTTCTTAATTATTTAGCCACTTTAAAAATATTACCAAATCTGAAAAGAAACAATTATTTTCGGTAAGTTCGTATCCACTTTCCGACGGGGTCAAAATTTTAACAAAAGTTAAATTTAACTTTTTATAGATTTCCGTACTAAATTTACTGAGAGGAAATGTATAACAAAAACTCTAAAACTCTAAAACAGTTAACCTAATTATATCCTCACCTCTAAGTCTGATCGAGTTAAAATTTCATTACTGTAAATAACTCGTATAGTACTAACCACTGCACCAAATTTCATCAAAATTAATTTTCCAATCAAATCTATTACTCTTCAAAAATCCCAACACACGTACATAAGTATTTACGAACATTACGCCCCAACCTTTTTTGGGCAGGTCATTAAAAAAACCCGTACCCAGTTTTTGACTGATTATCATAATTTCCTTCTTGCATTATAGATCACTAGAGCTCTGATACCAGAAAAGTAAAAATTCTGTTTTTATACGTATTCGTATACAGGCTATGCGTTATTTAATTTAGTGTATTTAAGGAATGACTTGAAAGTTTTATCAGTAAATTTTTTTTTTTTGTCATGGTTTGGTGTGACATTTTGAGGAAGCTGTAATGTACGAGGGACACCTCTAAATCGTCGATGATGAAATCAGAAAAGATCGTCGCTCAACGATTTCCGTTTTTTTCTATTAGCTCCTCTGGGCCGGACGGACTTGTTGGTATTATGCCACCCAGGGGAGTGTTTTTAAACTCAAATAGGCCTCCCCACCTACCGGCTATGTACCGGCATGGCAGATCGGCCTACTGGTTAGCTCTTTTTAAGAGTATTGCCCTTTTGGACACCACGCCATATCTAGTGTGTCTTGACGTGGTGCCGGGTCTTTTCGGTATTCAGTGTGCTGTTACCTGACTGTTGCCCATGGAGTCCTTGGTGGCTCATCAGTGCCAACACACCGCAGCATGTTGGACCTCACCCGCAAGGCTGTCCACCCAGTCCTATTCTAGCCAACACCTTGTCTTCTCTCATAGGAGTATTTCTGTAGTACGACTTGTCTAACAAAACTAGCAATATTATTCCAGTTTAACTCGCTTCTTAGCATGTATCCAATTGTTGTCTCTGGAGTTATACCTGTGAGTGCCTTACTATGTATGTGTAAGTGTGTCCCACCTATTGCACTCGATTTCCGACCTGGCTCTTCTTTTCCTTACGTTTCAAGTGCTGTTATCGGTCGCATTGTTCGTGACCATGGCTTCAGAAAGGTTTGCGCAAGTCGGGTGCCACACGTCTTAAGAAAGTCACAAAAAAATCCGAATGGGATCTGCTTTGGAATTTTTTATGCGCTACTCAGAAAAAGGTGATGAGTTCCTTAATTCGATCGGCGATAAAACGTGGATCGCATATTACGCGCCAGAGAGAAAACGGCAGTCAAGTGAATAGCGTCATCCTCAATCACCAACCAGACCGACGAAGGTCAAGCCACAGCCATTTGGACGCAAACTGATGGCCACAGTCTTTTGGGATCGGATTGGCATACTGCTGATCGATTTCAAGGCACGTGGAACGACTGTAAATGCCGAAGCCTACTGTAAAATTCTACGTAAGTTATGGTCTGCCATTCAAAATCGGTGACCGACGGCGTCGTCCTGCTTCACGATAATGCGCGTTCACATGTTGCGGGTCCGACACGTGATTTACTGAGAACATTTAGATGGAAAATTTACGATCCCCCACCATATAGTTTAGACTTAGCTCCTTCCGATTATCATTTGTTTGGGAATTTGAAAGAATTTTTGAGCGGTAAGCAATTCGCGGGTGACGATGAACTTAAAAATGCTGTTAATCAGTGGGCTAAATGGACTGGCGACAGAAGAATACGAGGGTATATTGAAGCTGTTGTGTCGCTACGATAAATGTCTTAATTCATGTGGCAATTATATGAGAAGTAGTATAAGGTAGTTTTCAGAAAAATGTTTTTACAATGAAACTGTCTTTACTTTAGAGATAACCTCTCGTATTTATTTTACAGAAAAAAACATTTAGAATTATCATTGGAACAATTTGATTATGATGATTAGCCAAAATAAATTATTTCTTATTATTGTCTTCAGATAGTTCTTGAGAAAAAAAAAGAATTATTATTATTATTATTTAAAAGCTAAAAATTATAATAGAAAACAGAAATTTTTAAAATAAATTTTATGAAAAGATGTATAGTTCTAGAGCTGTGATATCAGGAAATAAAAAATGTAACGGATTATTGCCCCATGTCCAGTAATTATTAGACAAATTTCATGTTTTAATGCTTCAGGCAATCCGAAATTACTTATCAAAACACAGGCCAACATATATACATCCATCAGGAATTTTTCATGGGTTTTTTCACGTATCATTATTTTCCACTATATAAGAATAATTAACCTGTGTCAGGAAAAATTAAAAACTTTGTTGTCAGCTTATATTAAGTAAAACTGGAAAAGAGTATATTTTTTTTAATTTTGAAAATGTTACAAGTGGATAAAGCTGCATATGAAGAAATTAGATAAGTAAAATTAGAGAAACAATTCCTTACAAAATCCTTAAGGCAAAAAAAATAATTTTTTTATATATTTACGATATATTGAATCATTAAAACAAATTTTTATTAATTTTTCTGTTTTACTTTAATTTTATATTAGTTTCAAAATCCCGGCCGTCCTGGTTAAGTGGTAAGTAGCCAGTTAGTTTCTGTTACCCGAAGGTATCTGAGTTTGTATTCTAACGAATTATATTAAGTTTTTTACTCGATAAAAAAAAATGAATTATTAGTTTTTTGATGTAAAGTTATGTTTTTTTTTAGAAAGACAGTATGACTCAAAAAATGTTAGAAACCTTTCTTTGTGGTTTTACTTTTTACATATTATACGTATTTGATGTTAGAGGTGAACGGATAATTACTGAGGTATGGAAAATTAAAATTAATGATTTTATATGTATAAGAAACGTTTAAATAAAATTTTATTTAAAAAAGCCGGCTTCACCGGGAAAATTATAATACAATACTTCATAAAAATAGGTTAATACAGCCTAAACGATTATCAAATAAAACGATGACTGACAAAAAACTGAAATTAGCTGAAATTAGTTTAAAAAAAAAAACAAAATCGCGTCCAATTTCATAAAGTGACACTGATTTAATGGTCATCTATTTAATATAAAAATAAACGTTGAGTCCAGAAAGGTCTAAAAAGTAAAAATTTCTTGTCCCCCTCTTTGTGGGATTTGACAAGACACCATCAGAAAATATTTTAGCTACTCAAGAATCATTAAATCGTATAAAAAAATTTACCTACCCTTTAAACAAGATCAGAATAATAATATTAAAAAAGACAAACGATTCATTTGTCCCATCGGGGATTTCATTTTACTGGGATAATTCTTTACTGAACATATGATAGTATTTACAAGTGTAACTGGATCAAAATTTTAGAGAATCTTACTTAAATTAGTTCAATAAATTACCTCCGTCTACGTAAAATTTCTATGTAGCATCTACTTACGTTTAACGCGTTTCGGAACTCTGCTTCATCTTCAGAAAATCACTTACAAAAAGTCGCAACACGTCAAGATAAAATGAAAAACCAACACACACGTATACACACAAAGTCATAACAATCAACATATAGAACCACGCACAAACGCGAGGAGTACGTGTTGTTGATTGTGTTTTGATTTGTTATTTTATGTGATGACAACCTCAAGCGAGTGATTTTCTCAAAGAGTAGAATTCCAAAATGCGGTAAAAGTAAGTAGTTACCATTTTGAAAGTCAATATAGACGGACATAATTTATTAAATTAATCGATAAATTGTGACTTGGATGTATTAAGATGAATTTTTAACCTTTCTTTTCACAGTAATTACCGCTGTGATAATCGTGCAAAACAACGAAGAAAATATTATCATGTAAAGAACGATCATTGTTCTTTGAATGAACTTAAATTGTTACACGATCTTAATCGCCACGTAATAGCAGCATGAGCTAGTACTACAAATTATTAACATAAAAACTGACTATTTAAACCTCAACATTATTTTACGGACAAATTCTATTAAAAAACCCAACCCGTATAAGAAAGTTGGGAAAATGACAGACATATATCTTTTGCAATGTATTATTGTAATAATAATAATAATTAATCGAACTGAACGTAAAGTGGAGGACATGAAAACAGACACAAAATTACAGCATCAATTTTTTGCCATAACGGCTGTTTGTTAACCGATATTAAAAAATAAAATGTCATTTTGTTCAAAATAAAAGGATTAATATTTTAGAAAAAACATAAATTTTGATAAAACTAATATTTATGGAGATCTAACGGATTGAAAAATAAACATGGCCGCCATTTTGTCGTTTGCAAAGGAATTTAATTCCTGATTTTTTGCTAATTTTAAAACTTTATTACCAAGACGCTTACCAAATATTAATGTGATTGGTCTATCCGAACTTGAGGTATAAATTTTTATATACAAATAACAAAATGGCGGACAGCGGGAGAACGAAGGAGAAATCGCCATTTTTCCTAAGAATAATTTTTGTTTAGTTTTACAAGTAGAATTCGAAAAAGCATAGCCAGCCCATAATTTTAGAAACACTCTGTATATAAACAGATATTATCATATTGTTGGAGTAATCAACAATCAATAGAACGCTAAAGTATCCAGAGACGTAAAAAAAATTGATTAGAAATAACTTTTTACAAGCTGAAAGCAATGGAAAACTACAGCTGCTTTTTTTCCAAGAAAATGTGGCTCTCTGCATTTTCACATAGCAATAATGGAGGCGCCTTCCTTGGTAAAATATTCCGGAGGTAAAATAGTCCCCCGTTCGGATCTCCGGGTGGGGACTACTAAGGAAGGGGTCACCAGAAAATTAAAAAATAACATTCTACGAGTCGGAGCGTGGAATGTTAGAAGCTTAAAAAAGGTTGGTAGGCTAGAAAATTTAAAAAGGGAAATGGATAGGGTGAATGTGGATATAGTAGGAATTAGTGAGGTTCGGTGGGAAGAGGAAGGCGACTTTTGGTCAGGTGATTTGAGAGTAATTAACTCAGCGTCAAATAATGGGCAGGCAGGAGTAGGTTTCGTGATGAACAAGAAGATAGGGAGGAGAGTGGAGTATTTCAAAACGCATAGCGATAGAATCATTGTAATAAGGATAAAATCAAAACCTAAACCGACAACGATTGTTAACGTTTATATGCCTACAAGCGCCCATGATGATGATGAGGTAGAGTGTGTATACGAAGAGATTGATGAAGCAATTAAACACGTAAAAGGAGATGAAAATTTAATAATAGTTGGAGATTGGAATGCAAGCATTGGAAAAGGCCAGGAAGGAAATATAGTGGGTGAATACGGGCTGGGCAGAAGGAATGAAAGAGGGGACCGACTTATAGAGTTTTGCACGAAGTATAATTTAGTAATTGCCAACACCCAATTTAAAAATCATAATAGAAGAATATACACTTGGAAAAAGCCAGGCGATACTGCAAGGTATCAGATAGATTATATCACGGTTAAGCAAAGATTTAGAAATCAACTCGTTGACTGCAAAACTTACCCTGGAGCAGACATTGATAGCGACCATAATTTGGTGATAATGAAATGTAGATTGGGGTTTAAAAACCTGAAGAAAAGTTGTCAGATGAATCGGTGGAATTTAGAGAAGCTTGAGGAAGAGGAGGTAAAGAAGATTTTTGAGGAGGACATCGCAAGAGGTCTGAGTAAAAAAGATAAGGTAGAAAATGTAGAAGAAGAATGGGAGAATGTTAAAAAGGAAATTCTTAAATCAGCAGAAGCAAACTTAGGCGGAATAAAGAGAACTGGTAGAAAACCTTGGGTTTCAGACGATATATTGCAGCTGATGGATGAACGTAGAAAATATAAGAATGCTAATGATGAAGAAAGTAAAAGGAACTATCGGCAATTAAGAAATGCTATAAATAGGAAGTGCAAACTGGCGAAAGAAGAGTGGATTAAAGAAAAGTGTTCAGAAGTGGAAAGACAAATGAACATTGGTAAAATAGACGGAGCATACAGGAAAGTTAAGGAAAAGTTTGGGGTACATAAATTAAAATCTAATAATGTGTTAAACAAAGATGGTACACCAATATATAATACGAAAGTTAAATTCGATAGATGGGTGGAATATATTGAAGAGTTATACGGAGGAAATGAATTAGAAAATGGTTTTATAGAGGAAGAAGAGGAAGTTGAGGAGGATGAAATGGGAGAAACAATACTGAGATCTGAATTTAAGAGAGCATTAAAAGATTTAAATGGCAGAAAGGCTCCTGGAATAGACGGAATAACTGTAGAATTACTGCGCAGTGCAGGTGAGGAAGCGATTGATAGATTATACAAACTGGTGTGTAATATTTATGAAAAAGGGGAATTTCCGTCAGACTTCAAAAAAAGTGTTATAGTTATGATACCAAAGAAAGCAGGGGTAGATAAATGTGAAGAATATAGAACAATTAGTTTAACTAGTCATGCATCAAAAATCTTAACTAGAATTTTATACAGAAGAATTGAGAGGAGAGTGGAAGAAGTGTTAGGAGAAGACCAATTTGGTTTCAGGAAAGGTATAGGGACAAGGGAAGCAATTTTAGGCCTCAGGTTAATAGTAGAAGGAAGATTAAAGAAAAACAAACCAACATACTTGGCGTTTATAGACCTAGAAAAGGCTTTCGATAACGTAGATTGGAATAAAATGTTCAGCATTTTAAAAAAATTAGGGTTCAAATACAGAGATAGAAGAACAATTGCTAACATGTACAGGAACCAAATTGAAGAACATAAGAAAGAAGCCGTAATAAGAAAGGGAGTCCGACAAGGATGTTCCCTATCTCCGTTACTTTTTAATCTTTACATGGAACTAGCAGTTAATGATGTTAAAGAACAATTTAGATTCGGAGTAACAGTACAAGGTGAAAAGATAAAGATGCTACGATTTGCTGATGATATAGTAATTCTAGCCGAGAGTAAAAAGGATTTAGAAGAAACAATGAACGGCATAGATGAAGTCCTACGCAAGAACTATCGCGTGAAAATAAAGAAGAACAAAACAAAAGTAATGAAATGTAGTAGAAATAACAAAGATGGACCGCTGAATGTGAAAATAGGAGGAGAAAAGATTACGGAGGTAGAAGAATTTTGTTATTTGGGAAGTAAAATTACTAAAGATGGACGAAGCAGGAGCGATATAAAATGCCGAATAGCACAAGCTAAACGAGCCTTCAGTAAGAAATATAATTTGTTTACATCAAAAATTAATTTAAATCTCAGGAAAAGATTTTTGAAAGTGTATGTTTGGAGTGTCGCTTTATATGGAAGTGAAACTTGGACAATCGGAGTATCTGAGAAGAAAAGATTAGAAGCTTTTGAAATGCGTTGCTATAGGAGAATGTTAAAAATCAGACGGGTGGATAAAGTGACAAATGAAGAGGTATTGCGGCAAATAGATGAAGAAAGAAGCATTTGGAAAAATATAGTTAAAAGAAGAGACAGACTTATAGGCCACATACTAAGGCATCCTGGAATAGTCGCTTTAATATTGGAAGGACAGGTAGAAGGAAAAAATTGTGTAGGCAGGCCACGTTTGGAGTATGTAAAACAAATTGTTGGGGATGTAGGATGTAGAGGGTATACTGAAATGAAACGACTAGCACTAGATAGGGAATCTTGGAGAGCTGCATCAAACCAGTCAAATGACTGAAGACAAAAAAAAAAAAAAAAACTTTTTACCAACTTTTCAAAGAAAAGTACGGTGTTACTTTTGATCACTTGGTGGGATTGGGAGATTGAAAGGAGTTTTCTTTACGTTTAGAGTATTAGAAGTATGAAGATATCTTTCACTTAAATTCTGGTTTCCTTATATATTTATATAAGGTTTATATAACTATTTTTTTCTCGAAAATGCACAAAAATACTTGATCAGTTTTTGTGAAATTTAGTTATGCTGTTGTAATTTATTTGACGATATGCTTGCGAAAATTTTATGAAGATTCTTTGAGTTACGTTCAATTTAATGTTGAGAACAGACAACATAACCTCAATTAGAGGTTATATTAACGTTGTATTTGTTTTTTCATAGCGCTTATGCAACGAGTCACTGTGGTAAGTTTAAACTTGATCCTTGTGTATAGGATCTACTCGAAAATCGAAGGTATGTAGTGTGATGTATTTTGAAAATCGGTGCGTTTCTGACTGTGAATTAGACCGTCGGAAATGAAATGTCTGTTTTCTTACGCTGAAATGCGCAAGATTTTTTCAAATTAAATATTGTATAAATTTACTTAATGTTTGTTTTACGTATGAATTTTTATTTATCTTCATTTTTGCACTGTTGAAGGATTCTAGAATTTTAAAAGGTGTGTTTTAATCTTTGTATTTCTCTTTTTAAATTATACTAGGTCACTGCTTCAACTAGTAAACAAGTTTTGACTTATGCTGGTCGATGCCTTGAAATCATGTTGCAAGTTATATTTACGGATATACGCTTTATATGAATTTTTTATTTTTGTTTTATGAATTGTTGTTTTATATTTTTACATCCTTCGTATTACGTATTATACAAATTTCTGTTTGGGCAATAATTCGATTGCCCAAACAGAAATTGCCCATATATATATATATTGGCCGCGAGTAGACCAGTCCTGCTCTATATATATGGTAACAGATAGCGTGCTCATACTTCAGTAACCCGAAAGCGGTCCCCCCGGGATGGGGAAAATGTGGGTGCATGAAAGGATTTTTGTAAGCAAGAATCCCGACTAGGAGATACTACCATTCACGGTGACTTAGGAAAGTTTTCACTTCGTCTCAAAAGTACTACTTATGATATATCTTGAAAAGTTCTCAATGACGGCTTATTACTGCAGTTAAGAAAAAGTCGAAAATCCATTTTTTTTTTTGGACTTTTTTGGACAATTTTTGTGCAGTCGATTGCAATCAAAAGAAAAGGTGCTCAACTAGATGTTACAACAGTCCTAAATCCAAAATTTCAACATCATACGGCTAATCTTTTATCTTATGCGAGATACATATCTACAGACGTCACCCCGAAACTAATCAAAATGGATTCAGGGAATGGTCAAAATGCACATTTCCGTTGAAATCTGAAAACCGAAATTATTCGCGACCGCAATATTTCTTTTACTTCGTACAAGGAAGTAAAAATAATAAAACAATAATTTATAATAAAAACAATTATATTTAAACGAAAACAATTTTTTAAAATTTTGATTGAATTTTTTTTTATAGTGGGAGAATTTAAGAAATGCTTTGTACGAATGCAGTTGGATTAGTAAACCTGATTGGTTTAAAAAAGCGCTACTAATTATAATGACACGCAATAACAAACCGATTGAAATTAAACCTTTCGGTTTAATGGTTCTAAATCTAAGAAATTTCGCTGCGGTAAGATTTTAATTTATTAAATAACTTATTATTGTAATTCATACATAAGGAAACATATTATTAATCAGCCTCAGGAATAGGTAAACAAACTATTCCGTTGATAAAAAACCCTTATTGGCATCGATAGATCAAGGAAAATCATCGTAGAAAACCTTGATCACAGCATCGCAAAATAAAAAATTAATTAGTTAAAATATAACCAAAAATTAATCTCATAATTTAAAAGGCGTCAATGAACATTTTTTTTGTCCCAGCGTTATAGAAATGGAATTTTTGTAGCGAATAAAGAACGATATGGCTGACCAAGATTCAAACCCGGGACCTCCAGATTAAAGGCCGAGACGCTACCACTCCGCCCCGGAGATCGGCAATATGGAAACATATAAACGTTGGATAGGATGCAAAAAATTAAAATTTTTTTCAATCGGTATTTAAATGTTCTACAACAGAGTAATATTGTTTCCAGAAAGAAAAAAATCGTTTAACTGAATTTAAATAAATTGCTGGAAACACTTATTTAAATGGATCGTTTATAAAAAAAAAGGTCAAGTAATTTGTTTATACATCGTTTTGTAAAGTCGGAAATTATTATCTTTTAAAAATAAGTGATTATTTTTTTTGGCAAAATTGTACATTCAGAAATATAATTCTATGTAGGGTTTCGTTTTCATACAGATGATGATTAGCTCACCGGCGGAAAACTGTTATTGAATATGTTACAACACGAAGGGAATCCATACCTTCTACATTTACATTTATGGACTCCCCGTTTTTCTTAAATTGAAGGTGCGGATAATCATCATTTCAAAAATAAATTCACGGACTAAGAGCCACAGTAGATCTAATCAAACAAAATTGCGAAAATGTGTGTTTTACGTATTTTCTCGCTTGTAGAATTTGTTTTCGTAGGAGGAAAAATTTTTAATTTTTTTTTCTCCCAGCCACAGTCTGCCCGCGCAAGACGGCAATGTCGGGTTTCGCTCGCTCAGTTTGCCTATATAATACCTAACTGTATGTTCGTAATTCATAATATTTATAATACTTATTTTAAATTCGTATCTTGATCCATATAAAAAAAGTATCTTCTTTTATTAAATTAAACCGTTTAAATTTTCTAATTATTGAAATCGATTGTAATTAAAATAAATTATTTTTTTGCGATTTAATTTACTTTTTAACGGTTTATTGAACATGAAGTACACGAGGAGGAAGTTTTATTTTATTCTATTAAAATAACCAGTTAATATTTTAATAGAAATCTCCGATCTCCGTGTCAACATCTCGGCTTTTCTTCCGGAGTTCCCTATGTCGAATCTCGGTCAGCCATTTAATTTTTCATACGCTACAATTTTTCCGTTTCCACATTCCCGCGCAATAACCTTCCTACTTATGTTGTGAATTAATCACGAGAAAAAAAAATAGTTTTTTAAACTTAGGTCGACTGAGTTTCTATTTTGAAACGAAATGATGACTCAATAACAATATTAAATTTTAAAAAATTCAACTCTAACACAGTTTATAATTAAAATAAAAAAATAACTATTATAAACAAAAATACCTTTGTAATAATGATCGCCTAAAATTACAAAAATAATATGTTTACATTAAAATAAAGTAAAATGATTACAGTTTATTAATTTTCGGAATACACTTTCTTTTTGTATTATTTTCAGCACACTCTAAGGAAGAACTTTGAAAAATAAATATTTTATTTTCAAATCTGAATTTAAATGTTGGAAAAATAAAATGTTACTAAGCCTTTCTAACACGCACAATGTAATGGTACAATGTGTTTATCAATAAAAGTACGATACAATAATAGATTTTATTACTATTAACATTTAAAAAAAAAAACCTACGGTAATGGATGCGCTGGGATATACGAACGAAAGCAAGTAATTATTAGTACCGTGGATGGGATACTCCTAGGTGTACAAAGTCAAAGCCGGTTCTTTAAATCCATCCTCACCCTGCGCATCTACAAAGCGTTTTAAATTTTAAAGAGTGTAATACATTAAAAAAAAAGAAAGAAGTTCATAGATTGAAAAAATACGGGTTTTGAAAACTAATATCGTTAAATAAATAATTTTCAATCCGTTGAAAATTAATTAACATTTTGATTAAAATGTAAATAGCGATAAAATTTAATAAAATTGGTGATCCTTAAATAACGTTTTGAATTAGTTACTAATTTAGGAAAATACAATGTAATAAAGGCTCCTATCTGAAAACGATCTGATTTTTTCCCCAATAAGGCCATCATACTCCTAAATAAATCGTAAAGGGAGGGGGAACTAAAAAAAAAAAAAAACAACGTAAAATAAATTTCTAACAGTGGTGTTATGAAATAGTTTTTAAAACCGATTAAAATAGAGAGATTTTAGCATAAAAAAAGTTGAGTTTTCGACAGTCCTCAGCTACTTTTCAAAAATCGTCTGTAATACCTATTAACTAACACACTCAACAGCGAAACGCTTTCTTTTTCTGTTTAGCTTCGGGAAACACCATAAGGTATTACTTCAGAGGATGATATGTATGAATGTGAATTAAGTGTAGTCTTGAACAGTCTCAGGTCGACCGTTCTTGAGATGTGCGGTTAATTGAAAGCCAAACACCAAAGAACACCGGTATCCACGATCTGGTATTCAAATCCGTATAAAAGTAATTGCCTTTACTAAGATTTCAACCTTATAATTCTCGACTTCGAAATCAGTCGATTTGCGACGAGGAGTTCACCGCTAGACCAACCCGGTCAGTTTCACAGTGAAATGCTCCAATTTTTGTATAAGACTAATACTACTTGGTGTGTACTAAAGACCACTTTAAAAATTAGTAATATAAAAAAAATTAACGACCGCCATTTTGGTTAGGGTTATCATATCTCAACAGTTGATAGTTAAAATTTTTCTCTTTAAAGTGATATAATCACAATCTGCTTTCTATTTAATATTATTTATTTGTCCCTCAAGTGTAATTATGATCTGGTGATTTCAAATCGAAACAAAACGATCGTTCCAAGTTAGCAGTATTTATTAAATTCCATTTTTTTTAAGGTTCAACGATTTTATTTAATACTTTGATATATAAATATATTTGTTCGTTATAAACAAATATTTAAATTAAAATGTTGTCTTATTTTTTTGTTTCAGTCAGTGAATGGTATTTATACATATTACAATTTAATAAATAATTTTGAAAAAAAATAAAAATTGTATTTTTTTAAAAATAAATAATTTAATCAAAAAGCACAATGAAAGATTTCTTTTAATCGATACCAATTTAAATACAAAGCCAATAACGTTGGTATAACGTGGAGGTAAAAAAGGTTGAGAATTTCTGTCCTAAATAAAGAAAAATAAATGTAAACTACAAAGTATAAAACCCGTAAGAGTTGCAATATTTTAACAAATTAAACGGTCTATCCAACGGCAAAAGACTTCATCTTACAAGACGCTTCAAAGAAAAAAAAATTTAATAAAAGTTTTTTTCTTGAAATAATATTAATAATAAAATGGTTTTAAGAGTATGATTTAAATTAAATTAAAGCTCCAGTATAAGATCGTATTACTCTTTAAAGTTTAAATTACCGAGTGACTTTCTGAGTGCGGTACACTATTGTACTATTGGCAGTTCCAGCACTTAGTAAAATTCAACGCATCTACGCGTTTACGCTTTTTAAACTTTAAAGTGAAATACAATTTGTAATTCTTTAACCAAGAACAACAGCCACCACAAAAACAAATGGTTTCTTCACTGCGGCCACGCGGTCCCCCCAACCCCTTCTCAGACACACGTGTGTCTGAAGGTTAATAATTACGTGGAGTGAATAATTACTGTTTACTTCTTTCCAGAAAATCGCCGCCCCAAAACCGCGATCGCGAATAGGTATCACCATCTGTAAGTTCCCTATTACCTTCCTTTCCCTTCAAGAAAGAAGAAAGAGGGAACAAGCCCAGCAGCCATCAGCCCAGCAGTCGCAAGCCCAGCAGCCACCTGCCCAGCAGACACCTGCCCAGCAGTCACCTGCCCAGCAGCCACTGACAGCACAGAAGAACGAAGAAACCTGCACTTTCCCCCGTTCAGCCCTTCGGGGCTTCGGGAATTACAAGGTTAATGGTATGTAACTTCGGTTACTACCAATTCTTGGAAAGTGCAGGCCAAAGAAGAACGAAGAGGTCTTCGGAAGAAGAAGAAGAGGGAGAAGAAGAAGGAAGATCCTCTACTCGTCCCAACATCATGGACTGGAGTCCGGAACAGAGCCCAGCAGAGATGCGTCCTGAAGGGCAGCCATACCAGAAGCGGATGAAGAGCTTCTACACAACCTCTCCTATTTCAAAACTTACAGTAAGACAAAATAACCCAGCAATTGCGACTCCTCCGGAAAAGGGGACGCATTGCTCCCTCCTTATAGCTAGTGCCCCGTTGTGGCGTATTCCTGCTAGCCTATTAAAGAGTTAGCACCGAAAGGACTTCAGTGGACGGTCTGAAGGGGAATTACGTCGGGAGGACAGGCTTTATAAGCCTAGCCTTCCGCGGTCGGCCCATGAAATGGGTTCGATAACGCTGGTTTAACAACGGATTGGAATGCAATTAAATCCGTCTTAAATTCACTAAAATAATAATAGACAAAACTTGAAAAATTAGATCCGAGATTAAAAAAATAACCCTTTTAAAAACAAGCCCGATTAGAATGATCCAGCAGCAAGGGACTCTGTCCAGGTTCTGCGATAAAGTAGGGAGTAATAGACTCCTGCCAACTTTGCATTCCATTCCATTCCATTAACCAAGAAGAACAATAATAATTTATTTCGTTATTAAATTGTAACAATAGGCTTACTCTCTGTCATAGTTACTGAATTTTGTATGAAGTGTTAAATGTCATGACTGACCGGGATTCGAACCCGAAACCTCCGGATGAAAGGCCGAGACGCCACTAATAACAATATTTATATATCTGTAATGGATATATATGTGTGTGTGTGTGTGTGCGCGCGCGCGCGCTCGCGTGTGTACGCGTGCGTTACATGTTAACTTCTTGTTTTTTTTTTTTTTACATTCCTGAGGCTAAACGAGCATCACAGGAATGGAGACACAAAAATTCACCCAGCCAAAAAAAGTGAAATTATCCCCACATGTTCGAAAGGTTACGCTGACAGTATTTTTCGATTCTGAGAGAGTTGTTTATAGTGAATTTATTGCCCCGAGGAACAACAATGAATGCCGAATCTTACTGTGAAGCTTTAAAAAATTGCGTAAAGTCATTAAAGAGCGAAGACCCGGAAGATTGAGCGACGGGGTCGTTTTTCTTCACGACAACGCTACTCTTCATCCAGCTCATGTGACAAAGGAGTTACTGCAAAAATTCAAGTGGGAAGTGTGGTCTCATCCGCCTTGCAGCCCTGACCTAGCAGCCTTCGAATACCACCTATTTGGTCCTCTCAAGCGAAACCTGCGAGGAGATATTTTCGCTGATGATGAAGAACTGAAGGAAGCGGTCGTTAAATGCTTGAAGGAAATTGGACATTTTTATGAGAGCGGAATTGAAAAATTGTCACAAGGTTAATTCCTGCATTTTCACAAGGTGACCTTTTTGAAACCTGTCTCCATTCCTCTTGTAATCCTTGCGGTTTTTTTTTATTGTATATACTGTTCGTGATGTTCTTTCTTTCTGGGAAATTTTCACCGTTCCCTTTTTTCTCAGCTTTCTGCTAATGCAGCTTCACATTCTTTGTTCGTTCTAAACCTAAAATCTTTTTAGCAGCGCTGTGTATTTGTCTAGACAGTTCTTACCGTTTACCTTTTTACGGGTATTTTAATTTTTTTCATGAAAGAATGCTGTAGCATTCTTCGTTTCAGTAGCACTAAGGAATCGATCTACGCCTACGTAACTAAAGCTGTCCTTTTTTCTCTTTGATTTTAGCCTTAAACGGTTCATTCCATTCAGAATGTATTATTACATATTAAAACGATAGTGTTACTTTTTGTACACCCGGTATATTTCTCTCAAATTATTTTTTTTATTCTGAACTCTTCAGAATAGAATTTTCTATTCTCTTAAATTTCTTCATTATATTATCGGCCATTTATTTTTCTGCAATCTCCCTCCTCCATTCCGTATTTAGAACGCCATCAGGCCTTTTCTTTTTCTGTCTATTTGCATACATTCAGAGCGTTAATCATATACATTCACGAGGTAATCCTAGAGTTATTGATAACGTAAACGATCAATATATTTGTAAATATGGAAATGCATTGTTTTTTAGTTAATGTTTCCGAAATATTCCATCCTGATTTTTGCTCTGTAATAATAATATATAACTTTTTAGATTTTATTTACGGTAAAAATTATTCTTTTTTTTTTTGTTTTTAAAATTATTTTTTAATGGTTCCCAGGAATGTAGCTCTAATGATCTCTTTTTAAAAAAATATTATTTTTAGTTTTTATGTAATATTACTTTCCGAAAATGCCAATTAACTATTGTTAATATAACAAAAATCTTTTCGTAATATAGATTGCAATAATGCGATTTCATGGTATCTAACAATTATATAAAAATTAGGGGTTTCAACTTAAAAAGGGAAGACGATTGCCGTATCTGAAATATGACAAATATTTCAGTCATGCCGATAGAATACTGCATTAAAAATCAAGAAAAGTTTAAATCCTTAGTAGGTTTTCTAGTTTATAAGAACCCAATGATGACATACGTGAAATTAACGCCCTGCATATAAAAACAGTAAATTTCTTTCGGTTCACTTATATTACGCGAACACTTACTGGATGTAGTTCAGTTTATGGTAAAGATCTATTAATTGAACTCTAACGACTGGCGTACATAATTTTAAGCGACTTACAGTACTACATTCCGTGAAATTGAATCGGCTTTATTCATTAATTTATTGACGTCAGTTTTACTCATATATTTGTGTTCTTTAAATGCAGAATGTTTCATTAAGCCGATTAATGTTTTACTATTATTTGGCGTAAAAATAAAATAATACACGAATAATAAATAATAGGAAAGTGTTATAATGTCTTGAAATATTATTTGCCTGTAATTTGAATCGTTCCAATATACGTGAATACTAATAATACTACAAAAAAATGAAATAATTGCCGATATTAAGAAAGTTTTTCCTTTTATTGGAGTTTTTTAATATTTTTGTTTTTTTGATTTTTCAATAATCTATTACTAAAAAATACTAATATTGTAGCAAACATTTCCGCCACTGTATTACACCTCATCATATTTGAGTATTTAAAAAAATTATTTACCCGGAAATTATAAAAAAAGTTTTACATTAAATTTATTAATAAATAAATTATATTTTAAATCTGGAGAAAATCGGATCGTATAATTACATTTTGAAATAAATTCTTTATGATTAAAAAACAATAGTCTGGAAATTAAATTCTTAAATAAAGTATGGGATATTTAATTTTTAAATACATTGTAGGGTATTTATTTTTTAAACATGTGATATATAATTTTTAAATAAAAGTAGTTTATCTTACGAGAAACTCAGGTGTTTATGAATATCGGTGACTAAGGCAGTTGTAACGTGATGATGTCTCCCACCACCTCTTATTCCCTTTATACAATTTAATTTTAGTTTAACTGTACTCGAAGGTACTGTTTTTTCAAACATTTTGAAAAAAAAATCACCTAAGTTACTTACAAATCATGTTATGGTCGGGGAACGGATTGATTTACAAAAAGGTTAATCATTAAAAAAAGAAAGTATAATATGTGACTAAAGTTATTTTTGGGAAGTAATAATTTCTAGGTTCTGAAAGTTATAGATCATTTAATACGGGATTAAGAGAGAAGTCAAAAGAGTTGGGTTAAAAGAACCAGTAGGACGCATATATATATTTAAAAATAACTTATATTTAAACTTAATTTAAAACTTATATTTTAACTATATTTTAAAATAACTTTTAGCCGTAATTAGTTTGGAAAAATAAATAGGTCAGTGCATTATCTTTGCGGGTTAAGTGTATAGTACTCTCAGGATAATTAAAAATAATGTCTCTGAAGGGTAGAAGGTGATAAATATAAAAGCGTGAAAAATCGAGTAGTACTGGTACGTAAATAATAGGAAACAAACGGTCGGGAAATCAGAATTTTAAATAAAATATGGTATTTAATTTTCAGGTTAAGTATTGGGGGTATTTAATTTTTAAATAAAGTATGAAAATGTCGAATTTTATCTTTAAAATTATTTTATGAGTATTTGTGCTCGCGGATTTATTATCTTGATTATTAATTTGATAAAATTATTTATGTAGTAAGATTAGCCGTGGAATCCTGACGCAAAAAAAATGAGGTTGGCATTCTTCATTTATCCCGTATTAGTGTAAGAAGGATTCGGCACAAGGATTTGTACTTTCATCTGTATAAAACTATACAGGTGTAATGAGCATGACAAAGACAGTTGATAATATTGTGTGAAAATTTTACGTTAAAATTGACGAAGCGCATTTTCAATTATCAAACAAAATGTTTGTTACTGGTTTGATTTGAATCGCCCAGTAACATCATCCTCTACACATTCTAAATGTAACGATCAGGTGTGTTGACAATTTTTTTTATCGGCTCTTATTTCTTTTTTCCTGAATTACATCACTGTGAGTTAGACGATATTGCTTACGAAACTCCGTTAATCGCTAATATTGTTATTCCGTTAATCGCTTACGAAACTCTTGAACAATCTCGGTTCAAGAGATGCTCTCCGGTCACGTAACTTTCAGAGAAGGAGGTTCTACCGGTACGCAAGGATTTTCTATGGCGTTATCTCAAGTTTATACTGTCTACTAATAACCTAGGAACATTAACGAATTTAAGGCCTACACTAAAGAAGAAATCACAATTATGCTAGAGATCAAGGTGCGAATAGCGATCACATACCTTCGTTATAAACTTTTACCGGTACAGAAAAGAATGTTGCAAAATATTTATAAAAAATGAAATACTTCTTTTTACGGCATCAAATTAGCTGAAATTAAATAAATAAGTTATTTTTTAAATTTTGATTTTCATTTTAAAAATCGTCACTTTCTCCTGGGTTATTCTGTATTTATTAATTACTAGTTTTTCTGGAGAAAATTATACGAATCTACGAGTAGATAACACTAGTAATAATAATTAAAGAACGAATCATTTTATGAAACTTTAACTAATTAGACGAATTAGTCTATTCTCCCTTAATACTAACCTTCAATGGGGTAGAACGTCGGCCGATGGCTTAAAACCTTCCCTGGAATAACACAAATGTATCCTGCAAATTTGAAAGTAATTGGTCGGTTGGTTCTCGCGTGATGCAATAAAAATCAAACAGACGTGTGTATATATAAATGTGTGTGTGTGTGTTAGTTTGAGAATGTACCTGATGCATGCAGAAATTAACCTTCAATTACTAACAAATACCTCGTTTGAATTTTGAAAATCGGACGATTATTTGCAAATTTATTACGTATAAGAAAACCCCATTGCACCTTCCAAAACAGCTTCCCGGGGGCACCTCCTTTGTTACAAATTGATGGTGTCGATTTGTCTAACCCCATACGAGGTGCTTGCAAACCTCACCACCCTAGCCTCTCACGCAGTCCCCACGGAAGCCCATTATTGTTAAACAGAATTTTTTTTAATTTATTTTATTCTGTTTAACGTAAATTTAATTCTGTTATTTTTGTAATATTATTCATTCGATCAATTCAAATCATTCAGTTCAAACCCAGCTCACACAGTGATATAGGCTCACAGTAAACAGTTCATTCAAAGTAAATTTCCACTGCTCTCTCTCTCTCTCTCTCTCTATATATATATATATATATATATATGTGTGTGTGTGTGTGTGTGTGTTTTTAGAGATTTTTCGAGATGAAATATATCTGAAAAATTTTGATTTATGCCAAGAAAGATGGGTAAAAATTTGGCTGTGATTGATAGAGTAGTTTTTTTTGTTTATCCCGAACAAAGAAAAATCCTCTTCTACTTTATATAATCGTATAGATACATGCTTTTTTAAAAATAGAACTAATATTTTGTTTTGTTTTTTTCCCCAAAAAAGTGATCAAATTTTTACAAAAATAATTAAAAAATTATAGATTTCAAAAAAGTATTAAGATACAATATTTACTCATGTAAGAATATCTTTAATCGGCTTTATTAAATCTGAGAATTTCTAACTACCAAGGGCATTTGTTGTTTTGCTTCTATGGACACTCATGAAAAATGAAATAGCCACCCATTTGTTTGGAGTTGGATCGTGATAACAGCTAATCTGATTCGTTACTTTGTTTTTACTTCATTCTGCGAGTAAAAAAACATTTTCATTGATTAACTCCAGTAAAAGACTAACAATATGGGAATCGCAGCATCACTAGATCTGGTCGAGGTCTGTGTGTCTATTGAAATATAAGTGTAGGGAATATACCCACGTAACTGATCAAATAACAGTATTTGGAATGACTTCACACTGCAAGTCACTGTAATGATTTCTATATCAGTGCACTACATTTTTTGCGATGTAACTATTGAGGTATTTAGCTTGATATTCAGATATCTTCTACTCTTAGAAATAAGAAAAAATAATGTTATTAGGGGTTGTTACCCTTATCTTTTACATTCTTACAGCTCTTGAGCAAATCGTTTACTTCAGTGTAATTCCAATATTATGAGCACATACAGAGGTGGCATAAATTCTACAAGATCTCTATTTTACAAAACAAAAAAGAATTTTGTATCTTCATGCAACAGAATTTCAGAAAGAGCAACGTGCAAGCTTAGAAAGCTAATAAATAAGAAAATAGAAATATAAAATGAAGTTTATGAAAAAGCTAATTTTCTGTTAACTTGCAAGAGAAATTTAATTGAATATAGAATCAATATGCTCATTTGTAAAAAAAATAGAGAATTAAATTTCCTATAAAAAAAGTATAATGAACATGGCTCTTTGATAGCCATTATCAGTGATGCACACTGATAATGTGCATATTATCACAGTGTTCTTTGAAATTTTGGTCATTTTTAATTTTTAATTAATACAGTAAGATTATTTTTGGTATCGGCAAAATTTAAACTTTTAGTTAAAATTGATAATTCTGTTTTATGCTTTAATAATTAAATTTGTTAATTTGGGATAAATTTATTGACATCTACAACCACAAGAATGTATACAGAGTTGACATTTTAAACTCTTTTATATCAAAAATAACCAATTAAAAATGGTTATTTAAAAAATTTTTTGATTAATAATCTAGTCAAAAGTTTTCAGTGTCTGGACTAGATCAAACACCAAAGCTGCAATTATCAAGAGCAAGTACGTAAGTGCTTTATGTAAATATAAGTAAAAACTAATAAAAGTAATATTAATAATAATAATAAAGTATTCAAAATAAAAGTAACAATAAAATGATTATAAAATCTGCTTCATTGTAACCATTAAAAAATTTTGAAAATAGAAGACAGGAGTACATAATCTGGAGAAATATAGAAAATAAATTCAGAGACAGTGAATAATAGTGGATAGCAGTGTATAATTACATTATATTTTCTAACAATTTAAATTTTAGATGCTGAATCTAAAATAAGGTAAGTTTGAAAATGCTTTATTTTAATTTACAAATTTTTCTTTGGATATTTTAAGTTTTTTTCTGATAATATTTTTTTGTATTACGTACAAAGATTTAAAAAGATTATTTATATAAGTTATTTCTTAACGGTTTATATTTTTCTAAAACAAAATTTATATTATTACTTACAAAATTTACACATACAGATAAGTCATTCTATACTGAATATATCTTCCAAATATAAGATTTATGAACAATGTTATGCATACATACTAGCTGTGCGAGTTCGAGAACGAAACTTTGTCGGATGTTCATTCTGATGAAGTGAGTGAAAGACCAAAGAAAAATGGCATAAAAAACAGTGTCTTCAACATGATATCTATTACAATTTCTACTATTCCAGGAATACATATCGGTAATAATGCTTACGTATGCAAAATACTATACTCCAACTTCTTCCTGAAGTAACGCATCCACAAGCTGCTGATTAGTAAACTCAGATGATCTTTGTTTAAATATTTTATAATACAATATAAAAATAATTTAATTCATTAATGTCTAAATATTTTGGATGCCTGGAACTTTTACTTGCATAGTAAAATTATATAGAGAAATAACCCACCATTATTGAAACTGATAAGTATATTCCTAATCCTTAAAGTATTTTTGTTACTGTTTCCTAATAGTTTAAAATTTTTATTTTTCCTTTTGTGGCAGAATTGAAAAAAAAAAAATTGCATCTCTGCAATAATTTAATTTTTATTAACTTTTATTATTTAAAACATTAAAACATTTAAAACTTAATTAAAACATTTATTATTTGTATTACTAGCTTAAACTTTTCACAATTTATTTTTTGATACGATATTATTTCAGATAAACATAAATATTTTGAGTACAATAGTATATATTCAAACAATTTTGAATATAAAGTATTTTATCACTATGTTTACCTATCTAAGCCTATAATTTTTGATTTTCCTAACTCTAATTTTTGTTGTAATAAATATTTTACTTTTGGCATTTAGTAGGAAAAGGAGTTTGCTATGTGGGAAATTAAATTTAGATTTGAGAAAGAGATTGGCAAGACGTTTCATTTGGAGTGTTATGCTTTATCGTGCAGAAACATAGACTTTAAGAAAGGAAGACAAACAATGAATTGAGATGTGGGTGTGGCATAAAATAGTAAATGTCTGTTGGCAGGGTTAAGTAACAAATGAGGAGATTTCGAGAAGAGTATAGAAGAGGAAGGGAATATGTTAAATATCATTTTAAGCAGGAAAAGAAACCGGCTAGGACACAATGAGAAGAAACTGTTTACTAATAGATGCAGTTGAAGGATTGGTAAATGGAAAGAGAGGAAGGGGAAGAAGAAGATTTCAGTTGATTGATGGGGGTTGTGGAAAGAGGAAAATGTACGGAAACAAAAACACCTGCACAGGACGGGAACAAGTGGAAAGCAGCCATGGCAAAACCTGTTCCACTGGCACAGCACAATGAATGAATGAATGAATGAATCGGTATTATTGTAATATATTCTGAATCTCGGTTTGTAGGAACAGAAATCAACTTATACAAATTATAATCTAATTATTCCACAATTGGCAACTTAAGAAAATACACTATTTTCTTTGAATTAAACTTACAATTTTAATAAATTTTTGAATTCTCTTATTTTCTAATTTCAGTTACAGTGACAGTTTATTAAAATAATATTTGGAAACTTTCTCCTTTTCATTAAATAACTCTCTAGTTGATATAATGCTGGGGAGCAGCATTCCTAATTTACAATATGTCAAATTGACCAAGAAATTTAATTTTTCTAATTCGGCAAAATCATTAAAATTTTTATTCATTATTAACAACTTATTATGTAAGTTCTTAAAATTAACTTCAATTAATTATATTACTGGTTTTTATTAAATTAATTTATAATATCTATACCAACAACAGTACTTACTGGTCATTCATTTGATTTACAATATCATCTTGTATAAATTTTATTTGTTGTAACAATTTTTCTCCATCATATACATTTAAATTAATAGTAAAGAATTTAACTGTTGAACTGAGGCGATTAATAATTCCTCTTTTATTTCTTATTTTGCTGCTTAACAAAACTATTTCTAAATTTTCATTTATGAACGTTTTCGTATGATTAATAATTTAAAAATAATTATGTCTCTAGACTTATGACAATTATCAATACAAAATATTCTTTTTTATTTACATTATACAACTGATTATCATTAAAACAATTTAATATATGTTCATAAATATTATTCAAATTTTCTAAACGGTTAAATAATTTAACCAAACCATAATAATGGTTTAACAAACCCATAATAATTCTATCAGGACTATTCCAAAATTAATAGTTAACCTCTCTTATTTTGGCTGCTTCTGGAATGAATTCCTTTTGGGAACAGCAAGGAGCTGGAACAGGATCTAGTTTCTACAGCAGGAGTAACGATAAACAGGAGAAAGACCTGCAACAGGAGTAAGGATTAATTTCTATATTGGAGTAAGGATTTTTCCTTTGAATCTATTTAATTTTTTGAGGTCTTAATTTTTGAAAAATTAGTTTTACTTTCTGCAGTCTGAGTGGAGTATAAAGGGCCCCTTCTCGAAAAACAAAAAATATGAAAACTAAAATACTAAGAATGGTTAGCACTAGAATAAAATATAAAACACGAATACAAGAACCGAATTTAAACTTTTTTCCTAATGATTTTACAACGTTGCAACGTAAACTTACGAAAAAAAGTTTTGTTCTGGTTGTTTTTCATAGACTTTATTGTATCAGTTTTCTCAGGATTAAATTTTCTACAAGTTATTGTACATAAAACATAAAAAAAACATGTTATTCGTCACCAAATTATTTTTGTTTTACATTGGCTGTCGTGAAAACTACGGGAGAGATTAAGTTCTGGGACCTGTTTTATTCAATTTTTTAGTTTGTGAAACATAAGAAACCACATAGTTTATCCCATATATAACACCGTAAAAACTTCATATTACCTCATTTCTCAGATGACAATTTTTCTCTAGCTGTAATTCAATATATATTTTGTTGATTATTATTCATTTTCATGTCCAATATTTTCCTGTCATTGTTCAATAATTAGCATTGTTTATTGCTATTTTCAGCAAAACTAAAAATGGAAAGAAAATACATTAAAATAAAAAATATACAGATAATTTTTTATTTAATCGAAACAGGCTACTTATTTTATATCTGCATAAAATAATATCTTTATGCCAATATTTGGTTTTATTTTATTGAATGAGTTGAGGGTTCATCTAATAAATAGATGCAAAAGTTTGTGGAGCTGTTCGTTTCCAACAGCATCACGCAAGAACCAATGAACCGATCATTGTCATATTTTTAGAATAAAATTTGATTATAACAAAAAAGGTTTTAAGTTGCACATCAAGACCCTAGCCTTCTTGGGGGTGAAAAGTTGTGATTTTAAAGATATTCATTAAAAAAATAAAAATTAATTCTTACTTCATCAACTTTCTGTCATCATAGCAATAATTGAAATGACTAAATCTTTTTTCTTTAATGAATATCTGTGATATATATTATCACAGAAATGTGGACAGGTGTTGGGGGTCCAGGTGACAGAGCCCTGACTGAACTAGTATATAATAAATTAATAATTTTCTTAAACTTGTATGAGAGTAAAAGTATGTGTTTGTATTTGTATTTGTAGGGGTGCATTTGTAGCGATTCTTAAGTGGTTGAAGAAATTTGCATGAAATTCTGATGAGACTGAAACTGAAAAACATGTCACAATTTGTGAAAAATGATTGTGAAATGAACAGAAATACCAAAAGAATGATGTTAAAAAAATATTTTTTGTTAATTTATTAATATTTTAATAAAAACAACAGGTATGGAGCATCATTCAAAACATCATGGTATAATCAATTACTACAAATTACAATCATGAGTAAAAAGACAAAAATCTATTTAATTATCATATATAAAAAAAATTACTATTTTTCCATAACTATTAAATATATAAGCAACAATTTCACTGTACTGTTCAAAACGTATGAATGAAGAATTTACTTAAAAATATACAATCTAATAGAACTGCAGAATTCAATCGTGCACTGATATAATTAGCAACTTATGATAGTAATTATACTGCCATAAAAGTAGTATTTACAATAGTTTTTGTTGTTATTTAATTGGCTTGAAACTATTCACCATTCTAATTATTTTTGGAAAAATTTTTCAACCTAGTTTAACTATAAGGCTATTTTCCAATAAAATCTAGTAATCATATAACTAAAACCTTTTAGAAAATAAGACGATGGTGAAAAAACTATACTTTACGGCTATGTTATTAATAATGTAGATGATACATTACCGATAATCCAGAAAGTTTGAAAGCGAGATAATTTAATAAAAGTAGATAGAATACATGACGACTCACACCTGAAAAAAAAAAAAAAAATTTAATTGTCTGAAACAAAAATTAATAAATTATGTTAATTAAACTATACGGCTATTATCCAATATAATCTAATAAACATGAAACAAGTATAATGTGCTAGAATATATGATGATGATGATGATGAAATAACTGTACGATATCCCTTTGTAATCACTGCACTACATGATTAAAGAGATGCATCAAAATTAAGTTGCAATTTTGCCATGTTTTTGAACTGAAAGTAATACATTAATGTGTTCAGGTACAGCACTGGCTGTGTTGTTTTTTTCACAGTCGCCCAGCAGCAGTTCTTTAAGTCATTCAGTATGTATGCATTATCGTGTTCAACACGGCGTGAATGAAATGATCATGAGTATTCGGCACATTAAAATTGTAGAAATTGCAAGTGAACATAACACCAGTGAAATTATTGTGTATGCGACTTCAGTGACAATCAGCTTGGTTACCCCAACATGTGTGCACAAATTGTGCCACATCTGTTGACAGACAACCACAAACGTCAATGTTTGCATCTGCTCTTTTTTTTTCTTTGACCATATTCCATGACTGGTCAATTGGTTTTGAAACAAATCAGCATAGAGGATGAGAGCTGGATGGTTAATTACACTATTTAAACTGAAGAGCAACACATAAATATAGGTACAAAACTAGAGGACAACATAAAATTTGAAAACATCCCCACATGTTCGAAGATTTTATGCTGGCAGACAACTAAGATTTTTCAGGGAGTTCTTTGTACTACATTTATGACTTGAGTAACGACAGTCAATGAAAAAATCTTACCCAGAGTTTTAAAAAAATTTGCCTCAATCCATTAAACTTAAAATATAGGAAGATTAAGCGACGAGGACGTTTTTCTTCACAACGATGCTGCTCCTAATTCAGTTCACATGATAAATATACTACTGCCAAAATTTATGTGGGACGTGTGGTCTCATCTACCTGACAGCCTTGACATGTACCCTCGACCACCAAATGTATTGCCATCTCTAGCTTGTCCAGAGAAGGCAGCGTTTCGCTACTAATGAAGACTGCGATGAAGTAAGCGATCCTTAAATGGTTGAAGCAATTTGCACGAAATTCTGATGAGACTGAAACTGAAAAACACGTCACAATATGTGAAACATGTTTGGAAAATATTTTGCGCTATTTTCAAAAAATTTAGAAAATATGTAGGTGTTTGTTAAACAAAAGAGAATTGTGTTATCTGTATATGTTTATTTTATAGAGCGGGTGTAACTTACTTTCTGATCGTCCGTCGTATTTTACTCGAAAAGAAGTCTTGAAAGCATGTGTTTTTAAAATAAGTAGTGTAGTTAAATGATAGCACTTACATCTGAAACAAAAAAAAAATAGTTGTAAATAATTTTAGTAGCAATAATAAAATATTAATGATTACATAAATTAATCTATGCTTCTATTATCCAAAAAAATCTAATAATCATATAATAAGTTAAAACTGTTAGAAAATAGGACGATGCTAAAAAATATTGTACGTTACCACTACGCAAATTATACTGAATAATATATATTAATCAGCTCGCAAGTCTTGAAAGTAGCATAGTTTTAAAATAAGTAGAGAACTTATTTTATGTTAATGATAACATGTGCTGCTGAAACAAAATAAAACATAGTTTTATTATCTCTAACAATATTAAATGATAATTAACTACATGGATGTTTTACGATAAAATCTATTAATTACAAAACAAGACGTATAAACCGATAAAAAATATAGCACTACTGAAAAAACTGTCCATTACTATTATCGAATAATACTGAACCTGATTTATTAGTCACACCGACGAACAGGTCTTGGAAATAGAATGAGGTTTAAATTAAGCAAACATTTTTATACACAACGCATGCACCTGAAAACAAAAAAAAAAATTATTCTACTGAAAAATTATCATGATTATATTAATGAAGCAACAGTTCTATTGTCTAATAATAATAATCATGAATAAAGTATTACCTTTTAGGAAATATGGAGATGATATAAAACCTTCTTCTTGAATTTTAGGATCAGCCGCAGAAAAGAGATTCTACTTTTGAAAGGCTGATTGTATATTTATATCCAAAGTACATTTTCTTTTTAAGCAATGCTTCTTTACACACATTTACATTTCAATGACTTTACTTTACATTTCAACTATTCAAACACAGAACATGCACAAAACCAAACATGTAAACACCAAACAACTCCACATCTCACTCTACGAGAAGCTAACCGAACAACAAAACCAGGGCAATACAGTAGATAATAATTTATTAATAAACAGAGTTCTACGAAGAGTTCAAAATAGCAAACTCAATATTACAAAAATATCAGAATTTAAGAAAATTCTGACATTACTAAAATTATTTATTACTGCTAGAATTACTTTAATTGAACCTGAATTGGAATTTTTCAAAAAACATGCATTAAAAAGTTTTTTTACACACTTCTTTTCAACATGTCATCATGTTTTACATGCCTTTTTTACATCTAATTCTACAACATAATAATCCATAAAAAAAAACAAGAATCCAGTTTTCCAATTACTTTTACCAAAATCAATTGCGTGGGATGCGAAAGCGACTTAAAACTAAAACTTAACCAAATGATGATATAAATACATACAAAACTGGAAAAACCCCACATATAGAAAAGTATATAGATAAAAAATAAACACAAACTACAGTAGGATTAACTGGGGCGAACACGATATTTTTCTTAACAACGCATATTAATATTATAATATTAATATGCGTTGTTAAGAATATTATTATAATATTATAATACAATATCTTAATATTCAAATTTAAACAAAAAAAATATAAACAAATTTGCTGATGAAACTGTAAAAAAATTAGTTACAAAATAAGTATTCCTCCTTCCAATAATTAGTATTACAATAATAAAAATACCAAAACAATGATGTTAAAAAAATATTTTTTGTAATTTATATATATTTTAATAAAAACAACAGGTATGGAGCATCATTCAAAACATCATGGTATAATCAATTACTACAAATTACAATCATGAGTAAAAATACAAAAATCTATTTAATTATCATTTATAAAGAAAATTACTATTTTTTCATAACTATTAAATATATAAGCAACAATTTCACTGTACTGTTCAAAACGTATGTATGAAGAATTTACTTAAAAATATACTATCTAATAGAACTGCAGAATTCAATCGATGATATAAATACATACAAAACCTGAAAAAACCCAAATATAGAAAAGAGTATAAATAAAAAATAAACACAAACTACAGAGGCTTTCCCGGCTACGCCGGTCAACTAAAGATAAGCATCTACTATCGACGCAGAAATAACATATATTCAAGTTTGAAGCTTTATAAAATAAAAACTACCCGAACCTGAGATAGGATAAAAGCAGTGCAACACATATACGTCGATAGATACTAAGGTACGTACATATGTTTTTTTTTTAAGTGAAAACTTCTTTAGGCGCGTTGTGTCAGAATTTTTTGTACATACGAATTACACGGGAACAAGGGAAAAAAATCGCTGACTCGCAATAAAAATTTGTTACGTAATGTAAGACGCTAGGCATATATATGAAAGATTTTGCCAATCGAATTATTAATTATTCCATTTTACCAATCAAATTTAACGATTAAAATCTAGAGTTTACAATTAAAGAGTAAGAGTTACAATTAAAAAGTAATAAGTGCAATATTACATCACGGATTTTTTATTCGTAAAGTTCATTATACTAGTTTTATTAAAAAAGGAAAAATATGTTATGAAGTGATATGACTATAAAAAAAATTAAATTTGAAATACAATTACAAAACTCTTACCGGCCCGATTTTATTTATATGTAATACATATCACATTTACAGAAATAATACAATTCTTATGATTATTCGTTGTTTAATAAATGAAATCAAGTCTGTAAGATTTTTGTAACAAATTAAAATTTTTTTGCTTATGATATGGAAAGCTTAAACATTGTTTATCTATTATTATATGTATTATCTATTACATATATTTAACACGTATTTTTGAAGTGAAAACTTCTAAAGGCGCGTTGTGTCTATTTTTTGTACATACGAATTACATGGGAACATGGGAAAAAAATCGCTGACTCGTAATCAAAATCTGTAGCGTAACAGAAGACCCTAAGCATATATATATATATATATGAAAGAGAAAAAGGCATAGAGCGAGAATATATATACGCATGTATGAGTGTATATATATGTAATATGTATTAGCAGAGGATGGGTGGTGGGATAAAAAACTGCCGGTGATTCACAATAATTCTCCCTCACTATCGTTCATAATAAGAAAAAATATTGTTTAAATTCATTGTAAGTGTAACACATTATAATATTTATTGAGTTTGGATAACATATGTGAAGATTTTCAACACCTAATTTATATACATTAAAAAATCATTAATCTTGAAAATATTGTCGGTAAAGATTTCTGTTTATTGTTAAAAAATTACTTTATATAAAATATTTTGGTCCTGCAATTCTGTAGGGGCGAATTTCGCTCGCGCTAGTATTTCGAGAACGGTGGCCGCTAGACGCATGGGACAAAGACCTATCGTTCCGGGTGATTGCAAAGTACCTCTGAGCAAAAGATGTTAGAGAAATCCCGTTTCTTATGTAAAATATGAATAAAATAACATCAGCTGTCAATAATTAGCTATCACAATTATAAAAATCCACAAAACCCGCTTTCTCTGAAAGTAGTGATAACTGACTGATGCAGAAAATCATTATAAGTTTACAAGTTAACCGAGTAGCTGTTAGAGTATAAAAATCAACCATAATTTTGAAGTTTAAATCGTAAATAATAATCACTGCATATATTAAATAATGATAAATAATATACACACATATCGCTGAATGGAATGGGACCTACATAATCATCATAAATTTAAAATTAATCGTGCTGTTTTCTGTTAAAACATATGTTTTACTATGCATTTTTCAGTAAATCAACTGTTTCAACATGTGAACAAACATTCATCATTGAAAGTAGCCGTTCTTTAATGTATTCGAATAAACGTGAAAAGAGATGTGGAGGTTCAATAGCAAATTTCTTTGTTGTAATTTTGTGGGCATCCAAACCCGTGTTTTCTACATATTTTGCAGTAAATCCTCTCTTTCTGCGTGAAAATTTAACTACAAACAGGGGATAATCGTGGAAAACATACGTTGAAATTGTGTGTCAAATTGGTTCTAGGGATCAAAGGTTAAACTGGCTATTGAATGTAAACATAATATGCTACTTGTAATATATATTAATTCGAAACGATTGCGATCCATACAAGTTATCACTTCGGCCGTGCGGTGTTAAGTTAAGCACACATATATTTTTTTTTATCTAAAAGTAGTTGGTTCCTAAAACTTAAAAAATGTCCAAAACCCGATACCCCATTTTTAACATGATCACCTTTACTATACTTTCCCCTTTAATATAATTAATGTAGCTATATTTGCCGGGAAAGTAAAGATTATTTAGACATTGTTTTATTCAATCCAGGACCTGTTTTACTTCAATTCTTCAGATCAAAACCACATAAAATTATCAAATTTAAGTTCCAAGAATTTCAGTATGGATTTATTTTACCCTTGGAACAAAAATTAAGGAAAATTTTTTAAGCTGTAACTCGAAAAAAGAGCGAGTTCGGATCAGTGTTTACATACAATGATTTTTTTTTAATTTTCTCTTGCAGAATATCTATTGAAATATTTTCAGTTTCTTCGTAAAATACTTTGTACTTACTTTTTTATTGTTGAACTTGTATTTTTTTCCTTTGTTATCCGTTAACAAAAGTTTGAAAGTAGAATATTGAGAACACAAAACTTTTCACTGTAATATAGAACAGACTACTGAAAATAATTTCAGTAAGTTCACTAAAACATTCAATAACAACAGTTCACTGTGTGTGTAAATACACACACACACACACACACACACACATATATACAGATACACTTATTACTTTCATTTTAATTGAATAATGTTATTCAAAAAATAAATTTAGTTAATCTACCGAAATTATGTTTTCTTTCATTAGCAAATAAAGAAAAAAAACGCCACTATGAGTTACGCTGTTACTTCTATGAAGCCTTGTAATAAACTAATACAGTTGAAATTTGTCTTACTAGATAGCACTGGTGTACATGTAAACCAAAAAAAAAACTATTTATGACAATTTTTTTCTTGCAACGTGTACCACTCCTACCTTACCAACATATACGAATGTCGGTTGTAGACTTACACTGGGGTTGTTAAACGTTTATTTTAATCTTTATAACTTGTCCTTGAAAAGTAAAGAAAAACATTATAAACGTTCCTTCTCTTGTTTTGAATTGTTACCATACTATTTTTTTCTATAAACGCTGGTAAGGACTAACAAACTGTGTCAGTCGGTACATTATCACGTTACTGCACTAACACAATCGCACACGCTGCAATAAAATCTCATTACTACAAACAACAGCTACACGTAGCATAGCTCTTACGTTGAATATATTATACATACCTTAATTTTTTTTTTTATTTGTGACCGATTAAAGATTCTACCTTTCGTAAATAACGCTTCTCTCTTTTTTATGCCTTTTTTAAGGTAGATTTCATAAGAAAGCTAGCTACCTATTGTAATGGGTACCGTGATACGACTTCCAGAAAATTTTGACATGTCTTCGCGTTTCACACCCCCAAACGCCAAAACCACCGTCAGCTCAAAGGTTTGTATATAGATATATATATTTCACTTTCTTGTGAACACGATAACTGCAGTAATTTTGTGCAAATCAAATTCAAATTTTCCCTAAAAAAAACTCGACCCAAAATCTCGGTCGAGTTAATTAACGGCCAAAATCGGACCATGGAAATGGAAATAGAGTGGCTTTTTCGAAAAAAAAGGCCCTATAACTTTTTTTTTATTAAGTAAATATCGAATTCGTTTAAAATTTCTACATTTCCTTGAATAAGGGCCTAAAACTTATCTAAGTAAAGTTTTTTGATATCACCAACCATTGGCCCAGGGGGTAGAAAAAATGGGGTTTTGATACCTCAGGTTCAAGTAGCTAGCTAAAAGTAGAACTTTTAATGGATTTAAACCCCCTGCATGTTACCATTTGTACTTTTTTCATAAGGATAAAGAATACAGAACTCTCTCAGGAAGGGTCAGACTGAACTTGAACTAAAGTGCTGAACTTTAATTGTGCCTGTATCCCTAAAATAATGTAATTTTTAAATAAATTGTATTTTGAGATTTATAATAAGATGGATATTTTAAGACTTTACATACAAAACAATAGAAAAATAAACAAAAGATAAACGTTACAGTGATGTAACTGTCAAAAGGCTAGAGTGCTCTTCCACATCCAGAAGAGTATGGGGGCTAGATTACAAAAAAAAAAAATTAGAACATAAAGACCATTTACCGAGGGATAATTTACCTATAGGAGGAAAAGTAGATTGACTGATGCTGAAATTGACAAGTTGCAAAATATATATTTTTCCAGTAGCACACGTCAAAGAATTAGGATTCTAACTAATGGGATCTGTTGGAGTTTTATATTTTTTTAGAATTGGAACAATATATGCTTTCTTCCACTTCCACAGGTAAGTTCCATCCCATCATATCTGATAATCTGATTTTGTTTGGTGAATCTATTAGATCGTCTTCAAATTAACAGCATAATATGGAAACAAAGTTTGTACGCCCACAGATGACCTTCACTATCTTCCAAATGTCTGCTGTAGTAGTATTTCTGTTAGTATAGACCAAGTATTGTTGTCAGGATCGTTTTTTAAGTCTTACAAATCTCAGTTAAATAAAACATTGGTTAAAGCATCGACATCATTATCAATAACTTCAGTCGCTTCAGGGAGTGAAGCTCATCCAATCTGCCTCATCAAACAGTTGCCTTTGGAGATGGAATAAACTTTCATTGAAATTGTTTAAATTTCCACCAGAAAATGCTCACTTCGGTGGAAATGTATAAAACCTTGAAAGTATATTTCAGTGCCATTGATGCAGTTATAAATGTTAAATTTAACAGGACATCAATCCGTATCTGGCATTTAAATAAGTTCAAAGCCATTATTTAATACAACAAAGTCAGATTTTAAAGGAACATTTCCAATATCCACAAATAAGATTCTGTGCATTAAAGCCACCCATTAGTAGTACGTGTGAGGAAGCCGGTTAATTAATCACATTATGACATCCTCCTAATCAAAATTCGACAGATATGCTGCAGATAGTAATCTGTAGAATTTAATCATACAACAATGCCCCTGATGTATTAAGTAAATGCTTGTCTTCTTTGTAAAGAGTTATATGGAATAGGCAGCACCCTATATCTCGGAATGGATATTTGTGATATTAGGTGGCTTATAGAAATATTTAAATTTCTTCAAACAACCACTAACTTGTCCTGGTGAGGGCACAAATTGAATGAAACTGCATTATTTCATTTCAATACAGCTAACTGTGTTACACATATCTTGATTCATTATTCTAACTACTTGATCCGATATAACAAATCGTATTATGTTCACTCAAAATTTAATCATCATATTCTATCAGTAAATCTCATGATGATTGGATATAAGATATTGTTTAAATTTATGTATTTTGAATTTATTTAGTCTTTAATTGTAAAATAACACTTTATTAATAAACAATTCTAGTTAAATACATAGTCTTTCTTTCCTATCATTTACCTTGAAATAGTAATTGTAAATTTTAACCCATATCCTATCCACTTTCTGTTGGTGGTGAAGGGGTAATAAACAAACAAACACGCAGTATTAACAGAAATACATTTACTGAAGTTAATACATTTAATTTCTAATATTCTCTATAATAAACGACAAAACAGAATATTATTTACATTAAACAGATAACATTTCATACAGTATTAGATCAATTTACGCATCGGTACTTCCCGCTCAGGAAGAGCTCCAAATCTCCGTGGTTTATAACGAATAAGGCACCGCCAAGAACACCACCATCAAATACATTTTTACGTGTAGTATAATATTTCGATATTTAATAGTTTTCTCATTCATGAAATTATATCGCTTATCATATCGCAAGTGCATTTCATTTCGAGATGTAAACTATCGGGAACATCGAACGATCTGCAGTGCAAGGTATATACAACAAAGTCTTTTCTCAACAGGAGTCTGAACGAAGCTTTGTCTAGCGATCGAGTTGAAACGATTAATTTATAGAAGGTTTGATCCATTCATCGGTTACTTATCCAATACTGAAGTCGTAAAGGAAAAGTATTGACAGATTTCTCCCCTCTAAACTCTGTTGTTGGATAGAGGTAGTACTTTGAAACAAAATGCCTCAAGAAGACGCTGTTGTATCACTTTGTACCACCGCAACCGGAAGTGAACGTGGTTTTCCTGCCGACCCTTGGCACCGTCGTAGCAGTTTTCATTTTAAAAAAAAGAGAACATCTCATTGTTGATTTAACATCTCATAGCTTCCTCCATGTCTGCTCATATTCCGGAAAACAGGTTGAATATGAGATCCGTCCTTGCCGTCGCGAAGATGTATTCGTTTATCTCAAGACTCGTAGTCCTCGTTACGGATGAGATAATCTTCCCGATGGACGTGCTCACGACCCGTTGATCTTAAAGGGTTGAGCAATGTTGAATTGGGAACACGCGTTCTTCGAAAAATCTTCGGTCAACTGTTGTCTGTGGAGGTCAAATACGTACAATCTTTTGCCCGCAAATATCACGTTGTCTCCGTCGGGCAGCTGGCACAGCGCGTCCGTTTCCCCGAATGAGTCGTCGAAAAACTTCAACCGATCAGTGATCACCAGTGGTCTGTTGTACTTTTGGTGACGTGATTTTCGTGATCAATCACAACAGTTTCTTGTAGATCACGTTTCCCGTTGACCAGCAGATAGCGGACGTTACCGCCTTCTTACTAGATTAGTATTGTCACCGATTTGGCAATCTTATAAATTTTTATTAATACTCATATCTTTATCAATATTCACATAGCCAGTTTTTGAATCAAACAGTTGGTTTCTCTACCTATGTATACGTTTTTATTCCAAGCCAACATCCTCTGATTGTAAAGCGTACAGAACATGTTTCGATGGACGTCAAAAAACTTTCATTATTACGATAAATCTTATTAGGTTACCAAAAGTGTAAAATACTTGTACATATATATATATATATATATATATATATATATATATATATATATATATATATACAGATTTCTCGATAGCGCTCTCTCTCTCTCCAATATATGAAGTATATAATTTAAAAATATTTTGATTCTCTCTTTTTTTCTTTTTAACAGAAATAAATTTTTATGTAAAAATAACATTTTTGAAATTTTTATTCATCAAAATTTTTGAAATAAAATTTTGATGAATTTCATCAGGAAATTTTTCGGATGATACGGTACTTTTTTCCGTTGCTGACTCAGAATGAGGCGGATGGATAAAAGGTAATAAACAATAAATCTGTTTGTTCTATTTGTGTTATGTTTACATCCGATTCAATCGTACAAGTGACTATTCACGATTTATACCCATTATCGTATCCGACTTTGTATCGAAGGTAAAAAAAAATCGAAAATATAGAATATACGAGTATATTTGAAAAATAACCCATAGTTATGTTTAACCTATAGAACGGTAATAAATTTATAATATATCTCAAAATAGTGTCTGCCGTTATTACCGAACATTCTTCCTATATATACAAACGCAATCTCACAAAGGAAAATTTTTTTAAATTTTCCATGAGAAAGTTTATGAAATTTTTATTTAATGTTTTAATGTTAAAAATGTACATCTATTTACTTTTTTGAAGGTAAAAATAAATTTTGTTAAAGTAACTCCGACTAAATAATAACGTTTTCCAGTCCTCTATGTTACTTGAGCGTTGAATAATCTTGAGTAAGTATTTTTATTTTCAAATTATATATTTAAAAAAAATATTTTTATTATAGTCGCATCCCCAGTTAAAGTCATTAGCGACTTATCAGAGTAATGTAATTGCACCGGTAAATGTACAGTCTTGAACAAACCCAAGTCGATTACTCCTGAGACATGTGGTTAATTGAACCCAACCATCAGATAACATCGATATCCGCGATCTAGTATTGAAATCCCAATGAACTACCTTTATTAGGATTTGAACTTGAAAACTTCAACTTCGAAATCAGCTGATTTACGACAACGAGTTTACTACTAGACCAACCGGTGGGTAAATTATTGTGTTGTAAGAAATTATATTATTGTTAAAATATTTACAATATTTTAAAAATATTATTTTTTATTCATATGTCTAATAACTTTCGATTTTAATGTTTATACGTTACTTTCCCAACGGAAATGGCAAGAATAGCTTTATTAAAGGCGAAAGCACGATGATCATGTCAAAAATGGGGTATCGATTTTTTCTGCAAATCTTTATGTTTTAGGATCAAATTAGTTCATTTAGACCTATATATGTATAAACATATATGTATGTACATGTGTCACATTATTTTTGGCCTTATATCTCAGAAATTACCGAACCGATTTTTTTCAAATTTGATTCAAATATTCCTGTATATGGAAGATTGATCATATTAATTTATTTTTCAAAATTCGTTTCGGGGGTGAGGATTTATCGCGAAAAAACCAATTTCGATTTTCTTCAGAGGTATTTTAGAGAAAACTTATTAAAGGGAATTTTTTTACCTACATGCATATGTAAATAATCGAAAAAAGTTTCAAAAAATCAACCCCAATCTGTGAAAGTTTAAATATATGCTTTTTTAGTTTTTTCCTGTATCTCCCTTCGGTTGAAATATTTTTCAACATTTTTTGAAAGTTTATAAATCGAGCTATCATGAAACGTCTACAACGTCTTTTAGATATAGACGTCGGATCTAAAATCTAGAAAAGATTGTCGAAGATTTTCCTTTTCTTATTTTAGCTTTTATTGGAGGAATATTAGATTTACAGAAACTTAACTTAAACAAATTTATTAAGCTTAACCTATACATGAATATTTTTAGAAATTTAAAAAAAATTTACTTCCACTATGTATTTATCATTTATTTAGCGTATGGTACTAAAACCTAACACCAATTACAGTCAAAATTATAAACAAAGATTTAACAAACTAATATATGCTATCGATTCTGGAGTCGCCGTCAGGAAATCTTCAGGATTCCCTTCATAAGCTGTCCTAGGACAAACTTCTGTGATGTGTCTGATTTTCACCACACTCACAAAGGGGCGTCGGTGTTTTACCCCATTTATACAGGAAATAGGCGCATCTACCATGCTGAGTCCGTATTCTGTTTAGCGTTGACCATGTCTTACGTGGCAAGTCAAAACCCGGCGGACTTTGAGTAATACATGGGATTTGATTATTCTGCTTTGTGGTCCATTCTCGACGCCAGGCGTCAGTTAGATCAAATTCGGCAGCAATTGCTGTTTTGATAGGTGGCTTTCTAGATCGAAGGCGACCACGATTGGCATTCCCAATGTCCTCATGTATCGGCAGGTTTCGATTGTCCATAATCTTCTTGTACTCTCTTACAAGAGCGCTCATACGGCGTAGGTTCGGGGGTGGTATGTGGCTCAATACCGGGAGCCACATACCACCCCCGAAGCCACACAATATTCAGCAGCCGAGAAGACCAGGTTCAGAGCCGATGTGCGCAAAGTGGAAGCCGATGCTCCCCACGTCGTTCCACAGAGCTTAAGTATGATGTTTCTCGCTTTCGCTTCCCTGCAGTTTTCATTAGGTGCTCCTTAAATGAAAGCGTTCTATCAAGTGTCACGCCAAGGTATTTCGGTGTCTTATTGTGAAAGAGCCATGTATCCTCGAATAGAATTTTAATCTCCCTATTAGCAAACTTGTTACTCAGATGAAAGCACGACACCTCTGTTTTACTAGCATTCGGTTGGAGGCGCCATCTCCGGAAGTACCTCCCTAGTTTCTCCAGGTCAGCCATCAGGACCTCCTCCGACTCTTCAAACGATCTACATTTTATTGTTAGCATCCAGTCATCGGCGTAGCCGTGCTTTTTAGATCTTGTCTCTGGCGTGTCCGCAACGTAGAAGCTGAAAAGGAGAGGCGCAAGTACCAACCCTTGTGGCAGGCCATTTTTTCCACTCTGTAAAAAATATATGATCTTCTTTTGTCTATAACTTTGAATATTTAAAAAAAATTCTTTTTTCAATTTTTTTTGTTAAGGATCACTTCTTTGTAAAAATTTTACTAAATTATCGTCACAAAGTAAGGGAATCCGTCTAAAATTAAAAAAATTATATTTGAAATTTGAAAATTTTGATGCTTAAATCTTATTTTAGTAAGAATTTTATTTTGGTAATCAAAAAAAATTGCATTGATATGGGGGCTCCAATATTTTAATAAATTCGGGCATTTTTTCTATTATATATATATTTAAGCGTTTATTATGAAAATAAAATAAAATTTTTAATTATTGAACAGCAATGCCGAACAGAAAGGTTTTCAAATGAAACAAATGTGAAACTCTTACAATACTTTGCTAACTTGTTTTAATTGTACTTTTTCTTGATTTATCTATTATAATTAAAGAGTAATTATTTATTTTTTTCAGTATGAAATAAAATAATGTAATTGAAAATAAATTAATGGAAGCAACGAATATAATAAAAAATACGATAAAATTCTTCGGTTTAGATATGAAAAGCGGTGAACATGGCATTCGATTATTATTATATATTCTATTAAAATTAATATTCTATGTCTCTTCAACGATGTATTTAATAAATAATTGGAATTATATTGATACAAGAATTAATAAGTTAAAATCAATTGCATTTTACACCGCGTCATTAATGTACGCTACCGTAATTATTTTGTCATGGGAATGTTTTGTTTCAACTGTTATAATTATATCAAAAGGAAATAATGATGAATATCCATTTATAATTACAAATGATAGAAGAGAATTATTGAATGCTATTAAAAATGATATACATATCCGTAATAGAAGAATGTATAATTCAATTAAAACGTGTATCATTATTACCGACGTATTACCGTTAATTGCAGGTCTTAATATAATAATTAATACAGATGATTTAAGTTCAATAGATTTAGAAAATCTACCGTTAATTAATCCCGTACACTATCCAAAGTATTTTAACAAATTATATGTATATTTCATTTTTTACTTTATACAAAGCACATACGTTATATTATCAGCGATGCATGCATGCGTATCATTTTCTGTATCAATTTTATCAATGGAAATTGTCGCTAATGATATAAAATTACTTTGTTTATCGATAAATGAAAAGAACGATATCAGTAATTTTATATTTTCTAATAAAAAATTTAATTCATCAAAAAATAATAATATAAATAAAAATTCTTCAAAAAATTACTTGTGTAAAATATTTAACATATATTATTAAGAATGGTCAATTCATTATCAGTTATTTATTAAAAATAATAAATTGAATAACTATTTTTATATTTTAATTAATTGTACTTTAAACGGAATAAATCAGTACTAGAATAATGTGTTTGAATATTGTATTTGTTTAAGGTCCGTACCGATTTTCGATAAAATATAAATCTATTATCGATTGCAAAGTATGTTCCAAGAAGTCGTTATTAATTTGATTAATATCGATAATAGTCGATTAACGATAGAATTTATGTAAATAACTATAATCGGGTGGATTTTATTTTACTTTTATTCATCAGAAGACAGTATTTAACTTATTTACCTAGAAGTTGAATAAGGTGTTCATTCTAGTGGCATTCATCTTCCTACTAGACAACTTAATTTTTTTTTGTTCCCGATAATCGTGAAAACTATTGAACCAATCATTACGAAATTGTAACGTTAACTTTCTTGTAACCCAGGGAACGTTTATTACAATTTAAACCTTACCAATCTCACTAGCAAATAAATAAAAAAATAAAAAAAACGAATAAATAATAAAATAGAATATTTTTTACTACTCGTAAATTTAATGTTATTGCCTATTTAGATTGCATTATTTATCTTAATATCGACTTTCTCAACACTAATTATGATTTACTAAATTTAATATCATCATCTATAAAAGATAGATTTGTATTACCATCGTAGTATAGCAAAATTCTCCTGTGTTACTTATACGCTAAATACTTCTGTTGTTCACTTTATTTGGCTTACCAAATTTCCCCGTGTTTTTTTGTCATAAAACACATCTCTCCATGAAAATATCTTAAAGAATACCTTTAAAATGGCAAATGCATTTTCAGAAATAATAAGCGTTTCATGCTGATCTTATAGGTTCAGGGAATAATGCTGAATCGATAAGATTAAGCAATATACTAATCCTCTACAAAGTGCTGTATTTGTATCCTCTACAAAGTGCGGGAAAATTATCTTTAAAAAACTAAATAAAAACATCGTAATTGGTTGGTTAGATAACGCTGTAAAAATTAAAACCAAACAGAAGTAAGAAGAATGTTATTTATTTGACGTAATTTTAATGCCAATAATTACTTAATAATATGTAGTTAGTATGTTACAGTTCATTCATATTGAAAAATCATCGTTGTATCTTGACTATAGATTAAAGAAATTGGAAAATTTTGATAGTAAATTAAAAATATATTTTTGTTGAATTACCAAACTTTTAACCGTCAAATTGAAAGAAGAAATAAATTAAAATTTTCTTTACAGGAAAACTAATTTAGTTAGCGAAGGAATTCAAGGTATATAACTTTCATTAAATTGCGCATTTTGCTTATATACTTGTATGTCAATGTATTTTATTGTACAGGTAAATAAATTTAAGTAAATTTTCCTTTTTTTATATTTTAGACATTACAATTCTTTTATCTTTTGTTAGTAGTTATTTAAGAAGTAAGTATTGAAGTGACACTCTTTTTCTTTTTACTGTTCAGCCTCCGGTAATTACCTTTTAAATAATACTAGAGGATGAATGAGGATGATATGTATGAGTGTAAATGAAGTGTAGTCTTGTACAGTCTAAGTTCGACCGTTCCTGAGGTGTGTGGTTAATTGAAACCCAACCATCAAAGAACACCGGTTTCCACGATGTAGTATTCAAATCCGTGTAAAAGTAACTGACCTTACTATGACTTGAACGCTGAAACTCTCGACTTTCAAATCAGCTGATTTGGGAAGACGTGTTCACCACTAGACCAACCCGGTGGGTGAAGTGACACTCTCTAATGAAGCGTTTCCGAACCTATGGTATGGTATTTATAAATAATTAAAGTCTGTTTTTTAGGTCATTATTAAATTAAAGTCATATATATATATGAATATTAAAAAGTTCTGTTTTAATCCCGCTTAAAATGCTTGGAGATGCTGTTAAGAAAAGACCTGAAATTAAATGAAATATTTTTTATTTTAATATATTCCTGATAAATTTCATTATCTCATAAAAACTGAAAGGAGATATAGTGATTTTGAAATATCCATTTACAACCCACTTTCATCGTTTACTGGTGAATGAGGAGAAATGAGGCAATTATTTGAAAAATTGGAAAATTAGTATTAAATGAACAGGGAAGAACTTTTCCATTTATACAAAGTAATTCAAGGAAAAGAGAAATTTTGAAGTTCGTGTTGGTAGCGCTGGGCGAATGACAGCAGTGAATAATCAATAGAACCCAGCTCATACCATCTTGCCGTTTAGTTACCACGGATACTTGAAAGTAGTGCAAAGCGTGCTTTAGCCATCAAAGCTTTTTATAAAGATATAACAGTATGGAGGCCACGCATAGAGATTTTCACCACCAGTTTAATTTAGGACGCCACTATCGTTTACATGAAATTAAAACGTAAACATTCTGACCCACGTAGGGGAAGACACACGCCTTGTGATGATTCCGGTTGCCACACTAACCCCTCCGTTCCTAGCAAATGCGGATCCATTTCTCCAGTACCTAAAAGCGTCCTCGACAAGCCCTCAAAAATATATCCCGATAGCTTTTGATTTTAGCCTATCCGCCTAGACTGGCGCCGAATATCGCATAATTGCTTCGCAGACGCCCTTATAAGGATACTCATGGTCTTAAAGTTAAGACCTCAATCGGGATTAACCACACGTCATTTACCAAAGAAGGCACTGCAGACCTTCCCCACGACGTATTGAAGGTGTTTCTTAAATTTCATTTTCTCATCTAGAAACACCCCGAGGTAATTTGGAACCGAACATACTTAATACGCTGGCCTGCCATCAAAACACGGACTCACCGACTCACTGACAAACGGCCTTTGAAGAGCATCATCGTGATCTTCTGCGGGCTGAACGTCATCTTATGTTGATGACCACAAAGATCGAAGCCTGAGTAGCTCGGAGTTCTACCTCCTTCCGCGAGCATCCTTCGACCAGCACCCATCGTCAGCATAAGCCACGATGTGACGCCCGCTGGGCAACCTCAGCCAAAGAAAGGAATCAAACTCCACTACCCACAACAAAGGACCCAACACGCTGCCCTGGAAATACCCTTTGGACAGCGTCTTGCCTACCTCATGGCTGCCCTCGCGCAGTAGCACATTCCGGTCAATGAAGTAACTTGGCATGACCTGCAACTCACTCACAGTGCATTCTCTTTTTTGTAGTTGATAAATGGCCGAGAGCCACTACAGATTACTAAACGCCCCAGAAATGTCCAGGAAGATTCCCAGGACATATTCCATTTCACTAGCTGTTACCGCACTCATCACACGGAGTATGGCGTCCTCAGTGCCATTTTCGGGACGAAAACCCTACTGATTCTCCATCATGTGTACCGTACCTTGTCATGGTCGTCGTTTGACATGGAAGAACCAAGTAAGGGAAAAATAAAACAGTTAAACATCAGGTATAAGGAGCTTTATTGATTGTTAGACAAGGGTTCACATTTGTCGCTGACCAAGAAAGATTTAATAAAACAGTCATTCTAAAACTGATTTTGAATAAAGCTATGGGGTACAATAAAAAAGAGCAACATTGAGGTTATACAATGTTTCCAGATGTTATTAGTGTGTGTGGGAATTGGCGAGAACCATTACAGAGGCACTGTGGTTTGCACGGAACGAAGAAATCCATTACTACCTGGAATCGCCTTATGTTCGCGAGGAAATCAAACAGTTTGGTTCAAATTACACACAACGGCTAGGTAATCATGTAAACTATCTGGCAGTGAACCTCCTAGACAATAGTGACGATGTCCGCCAACTGAAACGCCTTAATGTGCTGGATTTGGGGAAGTCTGAGTGACTCGAGTAGGGACGATATCTCTTAAGTCATGAGCATCATCTCAATGCCTTCATGGAGAGCCTGATTTCTTTCTTCTCTTTCACGAGATAATTATGTTACTATTTTATTTGTCTTCTTCTTTTTTTTATGTTATTGATTTTTGTTTCGTTTTTCGTTAGTCTTTTATAAGGACTATTCAGTCCTTATAAGGACTGAATCAGTGCAAGTGCATTTATGTATGTGAGCTTTTGTCTTAAATATGTATGTTTTATTAAAGGGCTTAATTGGAGACTCCGGATTAAGTCTTTATTTTAATTATATTTAATCGTGGTTCCTTAGTCCAAACCTATTGTGAATAAACAAATTGTACGATAGAAAAAAAATGTTCTTTTTTATAGAAGGATGATATAATATCCAAATTAACAGAGGGATTTTTTTTTGTATTCTTGTTTTTTATCTAATATATGTTTTTGATGCAAGTGGAGAACGCGTTACTATGGAGGTAATTTTTTTTTCTATTTAAATAAATTATAATTAGATCTTATTAATCTATACATATAATAAAATGATAACTTAGGTCTCCCTATGTATGCATCACGCAATAACTACAGGACAGATTTTAATAAAAACTTTGCAGATGTATACCTTAAAGGCTTGGCCATTATTTCCAACTAGAATTATCACGATATTCCTAATGGGGGGTTAAGATGTTAAAGATATTTGTTATTATTATTATTATTATTAGCTTAAATTACCCCATTTAGCAAACCATTTATGGATTTTGGTTGTTTATTTTGGCTGTCGATATTGGACTATCGAAAGTTAAAAAAATATGCCTTCAATAAAGAGAAGGTACCTTTCTTATTATTCAAAGCCTGCTAAAAGAATGGGAGTATCTCGGTCTTATGAAATAGCTGAAGTGCGTGATTATCAGTTAGCTACTGACCGAAAGCGCTACGCCTAGACTGGAGCTATAGCTTCGTCTACAGCGGGATCGTATCAGAGTTTTTACGTCAAGAACAAGGGAAACGTTGGAGAAAAGAGCTTTTCAGTCTTTAATAGTTATTTATCGTATTACTCTCACAATCATGAGGGTAACAGAGCGGGCGGAGCCCCTTGGCTAGATGAAGGGAAGAAAAGATGACCGACTAGTAAGTAAATAATTAAATTGAAACTTCATAAATGACTAAATATTTTACTTTTTTAATTTGAGCAAATTAATTTATATTCTAAACCATACATTTTTTTTTTTCAGCGGGAAAATTTAAGGAATGAGTTATACAAATTCGACTGGATTAATAAATCACACTGGTTTAAAAAAATGTTATTAATTGTTATGACGCGTAATAACAAATCCATGGAAATTAAACCATTTAGATTAATTACATTAAATTTGAGAAATTTTTTAGCGGTAATGTAATATACTTTCCTTACTCTAATAATAATAAATAATTATAATAATAATAATAATAATAATAATAATAATAATAATGATGATAACTAATTTGTGTGTGTGTGTGTGTGTGTGTGTCCAACAATTTGGGCTTTTTCTTAACTACAGTAATAAGCCTTCATAGCTTTTAAACGATATATCATAAGTGGTACTTACTTTCACTGGTTCCAGAGTTATATCCAAATGAAATTTTAATTAATGAAATATTTGGATCTTAGGCGAAGGCACATCGGTTCGAATCAGACTTCATCTCCTTTTTTTTTTTAATTTAAATATATTTATTTATTATTCAGTGAGATCTTTATTAATTACGTTTATTTATTGTAATATTACAATGAGATTAACCTCTTATTGAAAAAATATCAGAAGTTTTTAATGAAATAAACGTTTATGTACTTTTCATTTTTAAAAAAATGTGTAAATGTAATTTAATAGGCGTACAAGGAAGTCATGTGTTGTCCACATCAGATGTTTTTTGTTAAGGATCACTTTATAAAAAAAAAAACTTACTAAATGTCCCTACAGAGTAAGAAAGCTCCGAAATTCAAAACTTTTTTATTTGAAAATATTGATGCGTATATCTTATTTTGGTAATGATTAATTATAATCAATCAAAAAGCTCCATCGAGACGGAGGCTCCAAAATTTTAAAAGATTCGGAAAATATTTTTTGTTACTTTTATTTTAAGGTTTATTATGAAACTAAAAATAATACTTTTAATGATCGAATCGCAAAGACTTTCTGGCGAAGCCGGAAAAAGCTGTAAAAGGTATTATGACTTGGCCGGTATGCCGGTTTCCCGGTCTTTTTATACACTAACAAACTGTAGTAATGTTTATGATGCCTAGCTTTTTCTTATTTTTTAGAATTAGCTTTTTTCTGTTTCAGTCAATAAATGTTGTGTATTCTTATTACAATCTGTTAACAGATTTAAAAATAGTTAAAATTGGGAGTAATTATTCTTCAACTGCAGATATGAAAACCTTTATGTATATATATTTATGGAAATATTTTTTAACTATATTAATAATTTTTTTTTAATTAAAATTTCTTATTGAAATTTCTAATTATTATTGATATGAAGTTTAAATTTTTCTAAATTTCTTAAAATGTCAATAAAAAAAGAAGTTTCTCAATTCGATTGAGAATTATATATATATATATATATATAAACTTATAATTCAAAACTTATTCTTTAATAAATGTACCTTTTACTCACTTATTCTTTTATTTTATATATCAAGTACTTCTAATGACTCAAAGGTAAGTTTTTTCTGTTTAAATTTAAAAAAAAATAATTCGCTATTGAAATTTTAGAAAAAAATATTGAATTTAATTTAACTATATTCGATGTAAAAGCTACTCTCAAAGAGGCTTTTTTTCTGCTACTACATATATAAGTAGGCACGCGACAAATTTTTTCCGGCCTCCGTGGCGCGAGTGGTAACGTCTCGAGCCTTCCATCCCCCCGGCCAGGCGTGGCATTTTCACTCATGCTAAAAATCATTTGTCTCATAATCTGAAGCAATACCTCCTCCTCCTAATGGTAGTTCCGGAGGTTAAACAAAAAAAAAAGTGATGAATTTTATTTAGCTACCGATAATAATATAGTCTATAAGTACTTTTTAAAGAAACACGTGATTGTTTACTCGGTTCAGGTACAACCACCTTACAAGGGATATAACTGATGTTAATTTAACGATTGTTACGGGACCGCGTGAACAGTCCCGCGTTAAAATAATTTGACGCACCCAGTCTGCTAATTGGGGGTGTGCCGGCCCACCCAGCCAACGAGGTGATGAAATTCATTCCACCCTCCAGAAAATAACATCACTTGAAAGTCGAGAAGTTTCAAGTTAAGATTCTAAAAATATAATATTAATAAAGACTCAGTAAAAAGGATATGAAATTGATATTCTAAAATATATTGGTAATTGAAATTTAACGTTTAAATTACTAAAATTAAGTTTATCATTATGAAATTTATTAATATATGTTAAAATAATTTTATCGATTCAACTACAATTTAGTTCTATTTCTCTCCGCTAGAGAAACGCGAAAACGACAGTACATTGTATAGAAAAATCTATAAAAGCCTTTTCGGAATAAAAAAATGTTTTAAAATAATAAATTCTAATTGGAATACTGATAATGATTGACATTTAATATATTCTATTTATAAATGGGATTTTATGTAATTTTTTTTCTTTTTAAAACAAATATTTATATAATTAAAATAAATAATAAAATTTTAAATGTAATAGTCTAGAAATAAAGTGTATTATTTTGTGAGGCACTGAAAGAAATTATAAATATATGAATATATGAAAGAAATTATCGGTTAAAATGAGGTTTTATTAAGATATCATTACGTGTTATTAATACAATAGTACGACAAAAGTTATGAAGAAGTATAATAAAATAAAAAACAAACAGAAAAAATACAAAAAGCTTAAATTTAGATCAAATAATATATTTCCAAGATTTATGGAGTTCAATTTCAAGCATGTTGAATTCCAAAGCAAAGATAACGGAGACAAAATCAATATTATCGTATATAATTTTAAGAAAAAAGTTCTAAATTTGCTAATAAAAGATGCAATACAGATTGAAAAGAATATTAACGATGATATTTCTACAGAAATAAATAACTTATAGTTTTATAATTTGGGAAGAACACAAATTCGAAAATAGTTTTAAAATTCAAAGAAAAAAATATTATAATTTCAACCGCTTAAGAAATAGGTACGGCAAACCTTACTTCGTTGAATACATCGAAAAATGGATACAAAATTGATCAACATTACCGATTCCAGAATATGTAATTAAATGTTTATCGTTAGGACCTAAATTTGCGTTACCGCTAACATTAAATAATCACGAACGAGACACAGTTACACACAAACCGTCACCAACAAAAACATTTATTATAAATATTGAAAACGCCATTAGAAATGTTGACAGTGAGGAAGAAAAAAATAAAATACGGAATAATACATGCAAGGCAATACAAATATATAAAAGTAATAGCCTACTAAGGCGTATAATAATAAAATCAAAATGAGAGTATACAACAACAACATAGTAACTGCGAAAGCGGAAAAAATAATAGAATATGTAGTCATGAACGCATCAAAAACACAAAAAAAAATATTTGTAGTTTATATTTCGCTAGTTAGTTAGAGTTTGTATTTCATTTTATGAAATATTAAACACACAGGATAAGGCAAATCATTAATTTTTTGTTATTTTATGTAGACATTATAGTTGTCTTAAATTTAAATCACTTATGAGATATATTCCGTATTTCTTTCCAGATATTCACATTAAAATTTTCTCTTTTCCATTATTCTCCACTTTTCACAGGAAAAATCTAACTTACTGATTTTTTTAAAACGTTTGAAGTTGAGTTATTGAGCGATTTCAAATATATTTTATTATACCAGGGATATCTCTAAAGTAAAGACCGCTGTGAAATTTCTCTCCTTATGGTTGCCGAACCTGTGTCGTTCATGGCCATGCTAGTAATGTACAAACTGCATTGTTGTTGTCTGTAAGTTGTCGCGTTGTAGCATCTTTGATTACTTGTGAGTTATTACGTTATAAAATGAATAGGAAAATCGATGTTGCCGCCGATGTGAAATACGTAGAGCCAAGCAATTTTTAAACCATCAAAACGTTAAACCGGTTAAAATTCATAGGCAGTTGGTTCCTGTGTACGGTAATAATGTAATGAATGAAAGAAACTTCCAAAAATGGTGTGAAAGGTTTAGAAATAACAGAATTAATACGCAAGCTGATCATTTCAGGTGATGGGAACGCAGATAGCGTTCCCATCACCCTACCGCACATCTAGCACACTTTGGATGAGCCGCTACACCCACCCAACGTGCCACGACCGATATTCCACTCAAGGCCTCCCACCCAGCGACCCTCCTGGCGCCCGTCGGATGTGTAGTATCTCCATCCCGACGACTCTCCGCTCCTTCCCGCGAAGTTTCATCTCCGCTGATAGAATTTGCTTTAAAAACTGATTGTAAGCTGTCGGTGGAGCGGCGACTGCGCTACCGGTTGTGTATGTGACACAGCCGTGGCGTAGCGTAGTTTCGACGAGCAAACATCACTGTCGGCGGGATGGTTCCCGATAATGCCCATCAGGCTAGGAACGGGAGGGGGGGTGTCGACCGGAAGCGTCACAAGGCGGGTGACTTCCCCTACGGGATGGCGACTACGCTATCGGGGGCATGGATTCCATGCGACCGTGAAGGTGGTGACATCTCGATAGTATTAAGTGAAGTAAATGTCACGGGACTCTGCGGTGGAGCTGAGTGGGAGTAGGCGGTCTGTCTGCTTCTCCCTTGTAGACCAGACGGATTCCAACTATTCCTAAGTCTGGGTTATGAACTAAAAATGAGTTCACTAAGAAAGCTAGGAGTAAATTCCGTTGTTGCGAACAATACTGCTTGCTGGTGGTGTGTTAATACTATTGCCCCAATCTAAGCGACGTTTACAAATTGGCTCTGTAAAATGTAGAACTAGGCGCGGGGTTACTGCTTTCGCAAACTGGGTTAGCTAGTTTAGAGAGCAACGATGTAGGACATTCAATATGTACGTATGAGGCCTGCAGCGAAGGCAAAAGCTGAGTTAAAAAATCACCGATGTAAATGTCTACCGAGGCATTTACATCGGTGGCATTCCAACCGTGACTTGGCTTATTACTGTGAGGTGTAATCAGTTGATGGTCTATAAGACTACTGGGTGTTAAAGCCCAGCAGGGCTAGAAACGAGGGGGGGGGGGGGGGTGAACGGACGTTTCCTCTCTGTTGATAAAAGATTCGATGGTAATTTAAAATTCCATACTGCATCTTAATTAGATTTTATTACATATATGTATCTAATTATCGTTTGAAAAAAGTTACGAAAATTAGGTTTAAGAAAATGATTAATTTATAACATACAATAAAAATAAATATTCCTGTAAATTACTAAAAATTACATTTTTAGTAATTTATAATATAAATTTAATTCGATTAGAGCATGTGGGTTTTCTTCACACCAACGATAAGTATTCCGTGTGTTGTTTATGCCATTAGAAGTAAAAGTAGCTTTGTCCAAAAATAGAATGGATGGAATTAACTGGTAATTATTGTTAACCCGATGACAAAACTGCAGTCGTCTGGTATGGTCACAAAGAGGAATTGTTGAACTTTCTGAACATAAATATGCAATCCGTAAAAATGTAATGTCCTTCATACGGTATTTTGTGGAATACCGTAGTTGTGTAGAAATTCTTCACGTACTCGTAGTAGGATTAATCTGTTAGTTAGCTGATTGTAGCAGCTGAAGAATGTTTTCTCTTGCCAACAACCTACATCGGTTGACGTTCAGATGAAATATGTGCACTGGAAACTGTTATTTTCACGAATATTATTAAAAATTCTACAAAAATACTTTACGGTTTGGAAATACTCGTCCAGGATTTCTATGTTAGTATTCTTCCACCGCAGCTGCAGTATCTCCATCGTAAAAGCCGTACACAAAAATCATATCGGTGTATTCTGCATGAGTGGAGAGAGGCGGTATTTTTTCAAAACAAAGAACTCCAAACGGAATTTCACTTTTTTAAATTCAGTTGCAATGTTGCAGTTGCATTGTTACACTATAAAGTGTAACAAACACAAAAATACTGCATAACTTGATTCTCAATAATAATTTAATGAAATCAAATTTTTGTGAAAAACAACTAAACCGCTAACGTTTAATATTAAGTAATCATAATTTATAACAATGAATAAAATTCAAGTTAATTTCAAAGCATACAATTATGTATAAACTATATTTTTAAGCACATAAAACAAATACACATACATTTACATTAGAATATATTATTTAGCAAGTGCAAGCATTATTACTGGTATGTATTCCTGGATTAGTAGTAATTGTAAGAAAAATTATGTTATGTACATTAATTTATTCAATTGTTTAAAAGGTTCAATTTATTATTAAAAATAATAGTTGTGATTGCATCGAGTTCACTTACAAATAAAATATTATTACTGACAATAAATTAAGGTTTCTAACGATAATAAATCGGAGCGGAATAGTTAAGAGCTCTTATTAATGGAAAAATGACAAATTGTTTTCTCTTAATGGAAAACTTGTAAAAAATACTCGAACATTCATCCTAATACAAAAAATACTGTTTAAATCTTTCATACATATCAATAAATGTAGATTGTAGTGACATCCACCCGATGGTAAAATTCTCATATATTTCATTTTTAAAAACGATAAAATCGCTCAAAAATGAACATTTTTTTTTATACATACTACAACCGATGGAGATAATAGAACACCATGAGCGTACCGTAACATTCAGCTAGAAAATCTTAAATTTTGAAGTTAACTGTACGAAGAGTGTTTGTCTGAAATCTTCTGTGTTCGAGGAAGGCACGGAGATCGCGCTTCCGCGAATCGGTTAATTTTATAATTGAGGATTGTAAGTTACGGAGGCGGTCATGGTTGGAAGAGGCTATAAGACCCAAAATGATGAATAACTGCGGCTTGGTAAAGTACCTTGGTTAGGCTTAATTATTCTAAATCTTTTGTTTTACCGGTTCGATTAAATAAATAATAGTCTTTATTATTTTCTATCGTAAATTAATTTTATTATAATTCTTGAACTTGTAATAACATTATAAACACCGATACTGTATTAACACCCTTGAGTCACTGACTGCTGGCAGAAGACCGACTATTCTAGTGGGGAGACCCAGCGTAAAGTAGTTTACTTTTAGCATGAAGGGAGCCGAGTGCAGCCGTTCGGACTTTTAAAATTTAAAAGTCCTTCTTTAAATAAAATTTAAAGTTCCTCATTAATAATAAAATTTAAAGAACTTGAAATGAAACCTGGGTATCAGGTTGTATAAATTCACTAATGGAAATGCCTGTCGAAGCATTTACATCGGTGGCATCCAGACAGAGGCCAAACCGATGACTGTGTCTTGTTATCAAGTATAGAGGGTCTAAAAGACGATCTCTAGGACTCTAGTGTGGCCCATCAGAGCTAAGAACGGGGGGAGTGGTTCGCTTCGGTTCGCTTTAAATCAGAATTGCACCATATGAAATAATTTCAATGATTTCTCGAGAAAAAGAAATTATGAATACGAAGAAGAAATCAGGTGTACTTCCAAGGAAATCAAGTTGATTTCCAAGGTGGTAACTGCTACTTGTGAACGGTAGTCGACATCGTTTAATGCCCACAGGAACTTTTTATAACTGCATTTGTAAAACATAACGAAATTTCATATCGTATTCAAATATCAACCGATGAACCGAGAGTTAAAAAAAATTAGACGGTTCCGCAACTCTTCAAGTTATGCCGGTTCAAAAACAGAACGTTAAATGTTTCAGCGAACAAAAACTATTCGTATTCCATTTATTCAGTAATAAAACGATTACTGATTTTAAGACTTTCGGCGGTGTTTAAAAACCGTATATAGACATGTATCATAAATATACGTAACTCAAAGCGTTATTTATGATAAAATAAAAATATTTGGCCGAAGATACACGAATGAATTATGAGGAGAAGCTGACATGCAAATAACATTTATCCGCACCTACTTATGAAATATTCCATCATCTAGAAATTATAATCAGAATTCTTCAGTTCGCACACGCGTGTATGCGTGTTGTGTGTGAAAAATTCTTATATGAAACATTCACTTACGTATTGGAAAGCGATCTGACATGACACGAGTCACAAATCGCTTTGAAAAAGTTCTCACTCCAGGTTTACAAGAAAATAGAAGAGTGGAAATAAACGGTCTCTTTTTCTCTTATTTACCGAACCGAATATACGATTGCATATCGATGTACTAAGCCTACCAAAATGCAGATTATATTCAGCCCGGTAACAGATTCATTTTTTGCAGTACAACGGCTCTCTGTATAGCGAATATTATTACTCTCGGAGAAATTAATTCTGTCCGCTATTTGTAATATCTGTGGTATTTTACATGTATTATAACCAATAAATTCTGGAACTGATAGAATATAACAGCAAATTAATATGGCCGTTTTAAAGCGAGGAGATGTTATCTTCTATTTTAAACCGGTTCACTGAACTCGGTAGGGAATTTCGTTCTAATTATAAAAAGTCATAATAAAAATAAAATAAAGCCCGTCTTCTTACAATTCCAGCAAAAGTTTGGTCATCCCATCCCTTAAGGGTTGGTCATATCAAAACTTGTTTCAGACAAAGGTTTTAAGTAATGTTTAGAGGCCTAACGACCAATTTAAACCGATTCGATAATGTGCCTATTAAGGGAGGTATGATGTTTTAAATCTTCAAATCCAAATTTTTCAACCTCTTGGACCAATGGTTGGTGATATCAAAAACTTTACTTACATAAGTTTTAGGCCCTTATCAAAAAAAAAAAAAATAATAAATAAAAAATAGTAGGATAAAATATATATATAACCTTTTACTTCAAGGTTAATAACTTTTTCTGTTTGCCTCCGTAACTACCGTAAGGTATTACTTCAGAGGATGAATGAGGATGAATGAGGATGATATGTATGAATGTAAACGAAGTGTAGTCTTGCACAGTCTCAGGTCGACCATTCCTGAGATGTGTGGTTAATTGAATCCTAACCACCAAAGAACACCGGTATCCATTATCTAGTATTCAAATCTGTAAAAAAGTTATTCTTGCCTTTGCTAGGATTTGAACCTTAGAACTTTTGACTTCGAAATCAGCTGATTTGCGATGACGAGTTAACCACTAGACCAACCCGGTGGGTTTACCAATTAAGCCATAGGAAAAATTAAAATAAAAAAGTGTAAAAATTCAATATGTCAGCCTCAGCCCGCGCAAACCCGACCGGAATTATAAATTACGCATATCATTGGAAAGGAGAGGTTATGGGCCACGCACAGGATCCCAGTGTCCACGCACAGTGTCGAACGAGTGAGACTGTTTCGGTAGCGTCGCAAAGCCGGCATGGCGCGAGCACCTCCACTGCTGCTTATTATGCCTTATGAGTTTTACTTCTAATATCACAGACCAATGTTGAAAAAAATTGTCGAATATTAGTCGAAATAAATATCATGTATCATTTAGTGTCAGTTTTATGTTAAAATTAAATTTAGTACGCAGTTAATGTCTCGTTTTTATTTCAATCCAGTACACTAAAAGCGACTCGCTGACATACAGACCGACCAATTTATCTGTAGAGTTGGCCAAATGAAGGAACTAACATTTTTTATTGGAGACTTTCAGTTTTGTTCAAAAAACACGTTGGTGGCTCTCTCATTCGTCGGTCTGTAGCTTGGGGAACTTCATCCAAGGTCTGTAACGTTTCACGTTAAACTAACGGCCGTGCGCCCCGACACAGCCCCACCCGATTTTTTTGTTTTTAATTGAAACATTACGTTACTAGGATGAATATGATTTACATAAAATCTGAAAAATAAAAAAAATAAGGAATTGTTACCACCTTACAACATAAAATAGACGAAGATTTCTGAAGGAAATAAATAATATTATAACGTTTAAATTAATATAAATAAATTACTCTAATCTGTGTAAGGCATTTACGTGCAGATTAATTTTATTTATATAATTTAATTTGAAGTTGAATTTAATTTTGAGAAAGTAATTTTCTCAAAATGAGTTACTATCAAAATTAACTTTTCATTACAATCTTCGTTTACTTTTCCGGCTTATTGCTGTCATATAACAGCTGCTGGTAAAAAACTGACAACACAGTTGTAGGACTTTCCTGTCACGCGGTTCCGGGAAAGTCATACAAATGTGGGTTGTTTCTGATGCACGGTTTACACACACAACTTAATTTAAAATGATTATCATTTAATTTAAATATAATATTTTTTTGCTTATTTAATTCGATAATTTTAAGTAAAACGCGCGCATACCGTATTTCATTTGCGCGATTGTGGCGGTACTAACGGCGACGGTCGGCACTAACAAAACTAATGTAATTTCACAATTTACATAGAACAAATTCACTTTTACGGTCTCGGCAGACTGGTGTAGCCGCAAGGCTTAACGCGCCAGGTACCGAATCAACCGGGCGATCAAGTTTGAGACCCAGCCAGACAGAGTTACTTTTTTACACCTTATATATTCTTCATTTATTTAATTTTATCGCTCACCTGTGACGTCACAACATAACAGTAGTTTATATCATTTTTTGAGATGAGGTGCAATTTTGCAAAAAAATATTTTTTGCAAATATTATTATTTTTTAATCGTTAACAAATGTGCCTAAAAAAATATGATCTTAATTAGGGAAAATCTCGAAATAGTGAAGGTGACCTTGCTCTACAGCCTCACCCCCTTGACCTTTTAAGTTGAAAATTTAATATATCAATGCCCCATATATAGAAATAATCTGACCAAGTTTGATCAAAATCGGTCCAGTAATTTTTTAAATATAAGGTGATTTAGAGGCCAAAACCGAATACACACACATGTACGTATGAACGAACGAACATTAACCGGAAAATTTCCATCCGGTTTTTTTATTTTTAGGTTCCTTAGGTGTCAAAATATCAAGATTCGGTGAAAACCACATATGCCCAAATTGGACCGATTACAAAATTTTCGCTTCTAGAGCTATAGCTCTGCTATAACGATATCTAGAAGGGAAAGTATGTATAGGAATTGATCTAAAATTTCGATATCGACTTTTTTGCGAATGTCGATATTTCACTACCTACTGGGTCAAAAAAATGTAAACAAAAAACCATACAAATTTTCGAAAGATGTATGTACGTATATACATTGACCTATATTTTGATTAATATATCCCAACTTCCTAAAAATATTTTTTTTGAAAATGACTCAAAAAATATCTATATATGGGTCATTTATGGTATTACAACTTTGGAAAAAATTAATGAAGAAAAGGAAAGAAAGAGGTCTTCGTGACTTTGAATAGTTGACTTTTTGTGCAGCCGTCGAAGAAAATTGAGTTTTGGTACGATACAAGTATTTTAGCCATACGTATATACCCTAGCTTTGCCCTGATTTTCAATCCCCACCAAATAAAGGTGCATCACGGAACCCATTTCCTCCTCGTCGACAGGATGTCCCAGGAAGTGTCAACCAAACTTAAGGGTTGATTCAAGGCATCAAAATAAACCGAAACACTCAAGTGGACAAATTACTTATCTTGCTTCTTTTTCCGTCTGTCCGCCATTTTGTTTTTGTTTTGTATAAAAATAAGTATGCTAGAACGAATTGAAATAAAAATTTGTTACAAAACTTTATTTATTAAACAACGAATAATCATAAGAATTGTATTATTTTTGTAAATATGATAAGTATTACATACAAATGAAATCATGCCGTTAAGAGTTTTGTTAGAAATTTTTCAATTTTTTTATAATATATGAAACGCTTAAACATTGTTCATTATCTGTTTGGTTTCAGGAAAAGTAAGGGATAAGGGAAACAATTTTAGGGCTCATATTAATAGTAGAAGGAAGATAAAAGAAAAACAAACCAATATACTTGGCATTCATAGACCTAGAAAAGGCATTTGATAATGTAGACTGGAATAAAATGTTCAGCATTTTAAAAAAAAATTAGGGTTTAAATACAAAGATAGAAGAACAATTGCTAACACATTTACAGGAAGGAACCAAACAGCAACAGTAATAATTGAAGAACATAAGAAAGAAGCCGTAATAAGAAAGGGAGTCCGACCAGGATGTTCCTTATCCCTGTTACTTTTTAATCTTTACATAGAACTAGCAGTTAATGATGTTAAAGAACAATTTAGATCCGGAGTAATAGTACAAGGTGAAAAGATAAAGATGCTATGATTTGCTGATGATATAGTAATTCTAGCTTAGAGTAAGAAAGATTTAGAAGGAACAACGAACGGCATGGATAGTTCTATGCAAGAACTACCGCATGAAAATAAACAAGAACAAAACAAAAGTATTGAAATGTAGTAGAAATAATGAAGATAGACCACTGTATGTAAAAATAGGAAGAGAAAAGATTATGGAGGTAGAAGAATTTTGTTATTTGGGAAATAGAATTACTAAAGATGGACGAAGCAGAAGCGATATAAAATGCCGAATAACAAAGGCGAAACGAGCCTTCAGACACAAATATAATTTGTTTACGTCAAAGATTAATTTAAAGGTAAGGAAAACATTTTTGAAAGTATATGTTTGGAGCATAGCTTTATATGGAAGTGAAATTTGGACTATCGGAGTACCTGAGAAGAAAAGATTAGATGCTTTTGAAATGTGGTTCTATAGAAGAATGTTAAAAATTAGACAGGTGGATAAAATGACAAATGAAGAGCTGTTGTGGTAAATCGATGAAGAAAGAAGCATTTGGAAAAATATAGTTAAAAGAAGAGACAGACTTATAGGCCACATACTAAGGCATCCTGGAATAGTCGCTTTAATATTGGAAGGACAGGTAGAAGGGAAACATTGTGTAGGCAGGCCACGTTTGGAGTATGTAAAACAAATTGTTGGGGATGTAGGATGTAGAGGGTATACTGAAATGAAACGACTAGCACTAGATAGGGAATCTTGGAGAGCTGCATCAAACTAGTCAAATGACTGAAGACGAAAAATAAGTGCAAAACTATACTGTCTGTATACTACAGTGCATTGTGTGTATACTATAATACTGTATATAAGTGCAAAAAATGTCACTCACTTAGAAGATCATTTTGAAAAATACCGCATTGTAAAATTAGAATTTAGAATAAATTTACACAGCATCAGTATAAAATAAGGTTAAAAAAATGATGTGATAATTTGGTTAATTAAAAAATCATTGCATGTAGTCTGAACATTTAATATGTAAAAACAATTTAGATTAAAAAAAAAAACAGGAGAAACTAAACGATACAGATGTCAAACATTAAAATAAATCATTTACGCTTAACATTTTATTAAACATCCTCAGGCAAATATTTAATGGACTTAACATTTATGAGCCTGACAAAGTTTTTTTAAATACCAGTAATAGTTAGCAATCATGGAGTCATCCCATGACTCTGGTACCTGATTTCCATCTCTTTTATACCTTAATTGAACTTCTCTCCCTGTTTTTCCCTAAATGCACTAAGTATAATAATAGAAAATAATCAAGATAATACTTCAAAAATGTAACGTCAAACTTATGTTACATTCCAGTTCTTGTAACCTTTAGCATGGTTTTTACAATCTCTTCATACTGATAATTTTTTTTATATTTCTCGGAAAACTCCACAATTCCCATGTCTGGAGTTATTCATGGGGGTATTATTGAATGCAGCCTAATGAAATATCAATTCTTCGATAACCAAAAATGCCTTTCTTTTACTTCAAATAATGGTAAAAATTCCACAGAGGTTTTATAACAAGAACCACTTCTACCTAAAGCCTTGTTAAACAACTTCATTATTCCTAATTTTGTTGGGAGCATATTTAAGATAATAAAATTTTTATGAGTAATTATCGAAGCATCTAATAAATTTTTTCATTCTTGGGACTAATTTTTTTTTCTATTGAAGAGTGCTGCTATTTTGCAATCATCCAGTGTCCTTTCATGGATTTATCCACACTATAAGCAAAAAAATTTAGAGCGTTCTCTTTGTTGTTCTAATAAAATATCTCATAGTTTCACAGACAATTTAGATAAATTTCTTTAATGGATATTGAATGCACAGTTGATACTGAAGCAAGTCAGTTTCAATTGGAGAACATTCTTACAATTTTGATTCTATAAACAAACAGCCTGTTGCATAAGTTATTTCTACATGACCAACTTATCAAGACAAGGATCTAGAAACAATATAAGTTTTTCTTCCTATATGATAAAAAATTTCAATTCTTCCTTGTTATTTTCATAGCAGTAAAATTTCACCCAAAAATTAAAATGTTTCTTCTTTTAATATTGACTGTAAAATTTCACTAATTTCTTTAGCAAGACCCTAACTGTAGACAAATTGTTCATCTTTGAACAACTGAAAAAAGCTGTAGATTTTCATCTTTGAAGGATGGTGAAGAAAGGTGGATGAAATTTTATTGCCTGGTAACACAGCTTGAAGTATGAAATAGGAATATCTTGTCCATGAAGCACAGTTTAATGGCAATGTACTTATTGTCAATGGCAGGTTAATGTACTGAATAGCAACTTTTTTTTAACATCAATAGATATTCTGCAAAAAAAAAATCGGCAATCACTGTAATGATTTTGTTTTTCACACCATACCATTATAATACCAAACAGCATACATGAATGAACCAATTTGCAGTAATGTATTCAGTTTTCTATACAAGATTTATGCATGACATGCAAAGACTTCAATTTTTTAATTTCCTAGGTTATTCTAAAATGTCAATCAAAAATTCTTGATGAAAAGGGTAATGTTATTTTTCTATTGCATTATCTCATTAACACTCACTTATATAAGTCTGGTATAAGTGTGTTATACTGCTCTGTATAAAAAAATACTGTCTCTAGTATTTGCTCAGTATTCTACTCAAATAGCAATTTTTAAAGACACTAATAGAACGTGCTTAACAGAAAACTGAAACCAATAACTTGTAAAACGGGTGCAGAAAATTTGCTAAATAACTTAATTAGTTAACTTATCAGATTAGTAGTGAGAGTGGAAAGTTAAGAACCTGTCATTCTAAAAAAGAGAAAATCTAGTTACTTATTGCCTTTGAGACAGAGAACTGGAATTGAGTGTGAATGAGAAACAGCTTGGTCATGGAATGAAGTCCTACCTTTAGAGTGACAAATTAAAATCTGTAGTAGACTATAAGAAACACAGATTTAAAATGCTTACATGGTTAATAAAATGATCTGTAGTGAATCCAGCAGCTCTTTTATTACTAAAAATAGTGAAATTAACAAAAATATCAAAATAATAATATTGTGCAAAATCTTTATAAAATATGAAAAAAAGATTCAGTTTAAAATTTGTACATCTTATTCAGCTAGCGACTCGTAAAATGTTCCACGTAGTAAAAACTTTACAAATCTGTGTTAATAACAAATAAGACCGATAAGACCAGATAAGCATGACATCAAATAAAGGGAGGGGCATTAACTAAATGCTATATAAAGATTAACAGAAATTTAAAATATTACAAATCTGTGTTAATAACAAATAAGACCGATAAGACCAGATAAGCATGACATCAAATAAAGGGAGGGGCATTAACTAAATGCTATATAAAGATTAACAGAAATTTAAAATACCAGTACAATAAGTTTTAGCAATGGAGTGGTTCTGAAATGCATCAACAAGAGATAAAAGAATGAAGATAAGAAAGGTAAACAATACTAAACAGAAACTACCACATGATCTTAGCAGAAAAGATAATAATAATTATTATCTTAATAACACCTTTAAATATGGCTATGCTAATCATTTTTGTTTATTTTTACTTAAAACTAGTTAAACTCAATTACAATATCCTTTTAAAATGTTTTACTATTTATGTTCTCAAAAATTAATCTTTTTTAAGAAAAAAAAACCTTTACTAAATTTGTTAAAGAAATTTGTGCATGAGCTTTATAATTGGTTGTCCTATAATATAACTTACTAATTCTGCTTACTTGTCTCATCTAGATTTTGATTGTTGTCATCATTTATAATTACAATTATAATTTTGACTTTTGAAATCAGCTTTTCATTTTTTTTTTTTGTCATATATTCATAATCTTCACATGTACAATTTTCCATGCATCACTTTACTGTTCCATTGTTAATTTACTAAAATATTGCAATTGTCTGTACCTGAAACAAACTTGCAAATTCTGAAGAAAAATTAGTATAAAAATATCAAAAAACATTAATGCAAATTGATAAGTTATTAATATTTTCAAATTTTGATTCTTTTGGAATCCAATTTCTCTTTTTCCATTCCTCATAACATCATATTTGTCATGATTAATTTGTTAAAATATCACCATTGTCTATACCTGAAACAAACTTAAACATTCTGAAACAAAATTAGTAAAAGTATCAAGATAATTGATAAAATACAATCTGATGTACCTAACAATACATAAAACCATTCATAGGGAAAATTTCCCTACAGGTTAAAATGACTTAATAGCATGTACCTAATGTAATTTTAAATAAACATAACAAAACATTTTAAAATATACATTCACACTTCAAAATTAGGCCTACTGGGGTTGGAGGTAGGTTATGCAAATGCGACTTAACCTGATTAATTCCTGTAAAAAAAACATAAAATATAATTAAAAAAGAACATCACAATCTATTGATGGGCCTACTGGGGAAACACAATTTTTCCTTAATTCTAGCATGCAAATTTATTCTAACATCCACATATTTATAAAACAAAAAACAATATATCATACCTGCAAAGGAAACTTAATCCTACTGGAAAAGGAGCACCAGTTACAAAGCAAGTCGTCCCTTTAATTATTATTATAAAACTAATTAGTTAATCCACGTTAACACTGTTCAACTTTTAACCTATGTAAATGACTAGTACTTGCAGCAAAAGATAAAATGAACAAACAATATTAGTATTATATGTTCTTTCAATAACAAACATTTATTTTTTTAGAATCATTAAGAAAAACCAGAGTATTTAATTGATAGCTAATCTATAACAATTTTACAGATCAATTTCATGACTTGAGAGAAAAATCTAGTGTCTTGAATACAAAAAAATTATTTATTTATTGATCATCAAGAAAACAAGATCAAGTCTCTGAAATTGTAAATTAAAAAATATTTTTAATCAGTTTAATATAATTAATAATTAGACCTCATGCATTAACACTTAAATAAGCTCATTGTACAAAGAACTCAAAATACATAACCAACTATCAAAATTTACAAATAAATTATCAGGTAAAACTTTATATTTGGTCATCAAATACTACCAAAGAGATTTATAAGCAACCCATGAATGCCCAAGTAAAAATGAATTAGAACTAAATTGTGTGTCAGAGCAGTGCACACCGTACAAGAAGATTTTTTATACTTTCCAGTATAAGAAATCTTCTTATACAGAAGGTTGAGATAAGTATTGTAGGCTAAATTTGTTGATGACCTATACAGTAATGCAACAGCATGTGGTATATTTTAAAATGGTTTGCTATAATGATTAATAAAAAATTAAATGCAGTAGTTTATCATGATCTCATTACACTAATAAACATAGTTTTTGGCACATGAAAGTTTGATTGTGTTCCAAATGTAACCTTTTGTGCTGAATTAAAAAATGCAATCAGAATTTTTCTATCACCCACAGGGTTTTGTTGATAACATTTTTGAAATATATCTTTTGCAGAATTCTTTTATTTTTTTAGGGGTAACTTATTTATGTAAAAGAATATTTTAAATGATTTCTAACAGGGCAAGGAAAAACATAACATTATGAAGGCAATAGCTGTATATACATGATGATTAATTTACTACAGATTCTGATATGTCAGTGCTGAGCAGTCTTCCAAGTCATATAATTAACATACCAGTAAACGGTCAATGTAAAGGTCTAAGTGAACCGTATAGGTAGTGGTAATAAAATCGCTGGATGTTTGAATCACTTATATTTAAATCAACAATATGCTATTAAACAGAAAACATACTAATGAAAACAGAGAAATAATTAATTATGAGTAATGTCAATTTTCATATGACCCATAAAGGGAAAGGCATTAAGCCGACCTTCTCTGTCCACACCACAAGCATTACTGGTCTAGTAAATTAATACTAGTGGTCAAAACACCCAATCGCACCAGAGCGTGCCTACTGAAAGCGTAATAACCAAACAACCTGTATTGTTTAAACATTCTCTGTGCATGCACGTACTGTGATTTCATTCTGTTTTGTAATTTACAGTTACTGTTTTAAGTGTGTTGTGTTAGAGAATAAACATACCAAGAAAGGACGTAAAAGATATGAACTTCTGTTACACGTGTGGGGATTTGAAGTTTAAAGAACAACGATGAAGTTTCACTTTACTAATTAAAAACTGTTATGAACTACATTTTAGCTATAAACTTGAGACTCAAAAGTAAGAACTGATCTTCTCACATCTGATGTTTGATCTGTGTTAAATGACTGACAGATGGGCTTATCAGACTGTTATTTCTGTATTGCAAAGATAAGAGAAATGAGTAGTAAATCTAAACACACGCCAAATAACTTTACCTGTACTGCATCTTCCAACATATCTAACTTCAGAAAATTAATAGGAAAATGAGGTAGCCACTTAAGACTGACATGAGGAGCAAGATAATCCGACATTTGAAGTACAGAGCTCTTCCTATGAATATCATTCAGAATTTGGTTTAATCAAAGAAACGTGCTGAGCTTTTGGGATCTAGGCTGAAAGGTTGGAATTTTCTCCATGCTAACACTGAAATGTGATTCTTTTGTAATTGTCAGGAAGAGTTTCCTGATTTACATTCTAAAGAAAATAGTTTAGCGTTCTGTAACAATATTTGTGTTGTGATGCATCATGAACTCTACAGAATGGGGACTGTTCATCGATTTTTAAAAAAAATTAGATTAAAAGATGTCCTTTTGCACACTGGCAAAAAATTTCCTTCTTTGCCTTTAGCTTATGAACCATTTATATATTAGATCTCAACGAAAGAGATGTGATGTACAGAATGTACCACAACTTATTTTTAAATAGTATTCTTAATAGTGTTTATAAGCTGTGGCTATCAGATGGTTAAGTGAGCAAACTTTTGTCTGGACTAAATATTCTGTTCTATTTAGAAATTTTAGTTATACAAAAAGATTTTAGGCCAAAACAGCAGATCACTTCGATAGCTATGTTGCTCTTTATCACCCACTACCCCATATCCTTATTCTTGATCCCCTCTTCATTTTCAGGTCTGTAGATGTAAATGTAAATCTGAACTACAGTAAGAGCATGATGATAGAACTAACTTCTATCATCTTCTACTTGAACTACTTCTTGTGCTCTTTTGGCCTGCACTCAAGAACTATATGAATCTGTTAAAAAAATTACTGAACTTTTTCCTTTGGTGCCTATAAAAATATTTTTTGGTTGGCGTACTTATAGCACAGGAACTAAATAACAATCTCCCAACATCCATGTAGGTTGATGACAATAACATTTGTTTAGTTTCATTCAAAGGAGGTGTTATATGACACCTTTTGTAATGAGGAACTATCACAAACAAAGAATTTCTGTGAAATTTGATTTAAGCTTGCCAAAACTTTTACTGAAACACAAAATGATTCAAGAGGCTTCTAGGAAGCACTCTGTGTATTCCCACAAACCTCTTAAACCATAAACCATAAGCCAAAGTGTGTTCGGAAAGTTGCTATGCAGTATGTTTTAGAATTATCTGGTGCATTCTGTTCATTTGGCATTACGTTGATAGACCTATGGGTTCAGTGGTCATTGCTAAATAATAAACCAAGACGTCAATTGTTGAGTTGTAATTGAACGTGGTTCACTTCGTATATTGGAATTAATAGTTGCAAGAAATGAAATTATTCTTTCCGAAGAGGAATGCATTTTTCTACTTGAACACTTCTTTCTTGAAGGTGACTAGTGTACTGATTTAGTGAAGCACAAGTTTTCTGATAAGTTTGCAAACACTCCAGTTCCTTACTGCAATACAGTTTGAACTTTTATTGAAAAATTTCAGGCAACAGGCTCTGTCTGCTGATAGAAGTGGAAGCCACAAAAAAATTAAACGAACTGAAGCTGCTTGATATTTTTGATGCTATTGCCGAAAGTTTATCAAACTCAATGGGTAAGCTAGCATAGAAGCAAGATATTGGACTTTCTGCTGTATATAAAACTGTAAGAAAAGAAGTGAAACACCATTTCAGTTTTCAGATTTCAAAGGAAATATCCCTTTTGACCATCCCTGAATCCATTTTGACTAGTTTCAGCATGACGTCTGTACGTACGTATGTATCTTGCATAACTCACAAGCGATTAGCCATAGGCTGTTGAAATTTTGGATTTAGGACTGTTGTAACATTAAGTTGCACACCTCTCCTTTTGATTGCAACTGACTTGACCAAAAAGGTCCAAAAAAGCCCAAAAGCCTAAAATCCCCAAAAATTGGATTTTTGACTTTTTATTAACTGCAGTAATAAGCCCTGATTGGGAGCTTTTCAAAGATATATATATCATAAGTGGTATTTATTTTCATTAGTTCTAGAGTTATAGCCAAATAAAATTTTAAATAATGAAAAACTTTTAACTTTCAAGGAGAAGGCACATCGGTTCAAATTTAACTTCATGTCCTTTTTTTCAACTTTTTTTTTTAATTTAAATACATTGACTTATTAATAATTAAAACCTGTGATTGTAAAAAAAAATGTACAATAAATAATAATTCAATAGTAACAATAAAAGAATATATGAAAAAAATCAGGATTTAGTGAAATAAAATTTTATGAACCTTTTAAAAATGTGTATATGTAATTTAATAGGCATACAAGGAAGTCATGTGATGTCCATATCAGATATTTTAGTATAGCTATTTCATTGTTTGTTATGCAAAACTGCTAATTTAAATCTGTACAGTTACATTCTGGTAAAGAACTACAATAAATAAATTTTGTTATGCAGGCTAAAACATAATGATGTCAGATGTTATATGCCATCTACAAGTGATGTACATTTGTTACTTTACTTACATGCCCTCTTGGGCGTTAAAATTATTGTTGATTTTTTTTTAGTCGTTTTTGTAGAAAAATGTAGAAGTATGTGGACAAAAATACAGTAGAATTGAAAAGAATGGGAAAACACATTGAACCATTCAAATAACTGTTTAAACTTACATAAAAATGATGTAAATTTTTAGAGAGAGAGAAATATTCAACTTTAAGCTGTACAGATATTTATTATTTATATAAATAGCATTATTAAAAAATCATAAGTATCCAAAAATAAATTTCTTTATTCATACTTTTTTTTTTCTTTGTTGTACAAGAATGTTTTATTAAACTAAGCTAGCTTTTATAACAAGATAAAATGTATTCCTTTTATTTGTGTTTTTTGTCTTTCAAAGACCTCAACTTGTATCTCCCAAGTGAAGATTTAGAAGATTTCTCTTACTTTGTAAGTAGATATTATGCTCTAATAGAATTTTTATTTTTAATTGTATTACAGTAAATATCTGTACAAAAATCAGTTAATGTATACTTAAGGTTTATATATCATCTAACGATTACAGATCAGTATAAATTTGTACAAATAATAAGCAATATTAAAAGTATCAATAGAGCCGCAATATTTAAAATAGCTATGTAGAATAAAATGACATGAAAACAGTTACAGAAATGAATAAAGAATTCATATCTCACACAATTAAAATTTATTTATAAAATGTGCTTTTTTTTAAAAAATAATACAATAAAGTTAACACATAATATTTTTTAAATTCCTGGAATACATGTTTCAAAAGATGTCATCTTTCTAAAATGTCATTTTAGAAAGATACTATATATATATATATATAAACATAAAAATAAATTTAATATGATTAACCTTCAGACAGAATGTTATGAGGATGACAGTATTTTGAAATCTGTAGTAGATGGTATCATCTACTTAGATAGTGATGTATAATTTAATATATTTCAGTCAGTATAGTAAAGTAAGTTCAATTAAATGGACAACATGCATAATTGCTTTACTTAAAATTATTTTTATTTGATTTTAATTTTAATTTTGAATTTTTATTTTTTATTTTGATTTGAAATTTTGAATTTTAATTCCATTTTATGTCTTACGTCATATTTTTACATACGTAAAATTTTTTGTTTTAATTAATTTTTTAATTTTGTATTAATTTTTAATTTAACTGAATAAAAGTTTAAATTCTTAAAATAAAAAGATTAAAGGTTTTAAATTTTAAATAAAATAAATAAATGCATGATAACTTATAATATTTTATGAAGTTTGTAATGTAATTTGAGATGAATATATGAATATGTAATGCAACTGATGATTTAAAAGTAAATCGCAAAAGTGCTCCTGCATGTACAGTGGAATAAGGTAAATTATCCTACTTATTTATTCTGTACTTTGGTTATTCTAATAAAATAAATATATATACATGTGTGTGTATGTGAAAACTTACATGAAAGTTTTTGACTACAAAAATGAAAGTCCAAGGGTTCAATTCCCAGTAAGGGTATTGATTTTAATCACAAAATAAAACAGTCATTTGAGATCTCTACATTGATAAAAATTATACATGAAATGTATGAAGCATATTTCATGTATTGTAATAAAGCACTTCTTTAATCGAAATAAACTTCTTTAATAATAAAAAAATTAAAACATATAGGGTGAATTAAAAATTTTCCCCTTTTTTAAATTAGTTAAAAGTTAATGTAATAAATATTAAGAATTGATAATGAATAATTGAATTAGAAAAATATGCAATAACCTTGTGTAAGTTATATATACTAAAAATTTGTTTAGAAAATATTTTACCTCTACAGAGTGGTAGTTTTGGGTATAATTAATTGTTTTATATCACAAAAAGAATTACATTGATCTGTTACTTTACACTATCTGTCACAGCTTTCTTATAATTTTAATAGATGTAAAACATCTGAAGTACAATTGATGTTAATCTGTGATAATGAGAGTAGTTATTTTCATTATACAGTCATTTCCTATGGCAAAAGGAGTAAATGTATCACTTGTAGGGTTATATATAATAACATATTTGGCTGACTGTTGAAGGCATTTTATTCCTCACTTCCCTTAGTATGGTTGGTATGGAGGATGCTTCTTACTGATGAGAATAATTATGTGATTTTTTTGGAATGACTTTGTCTCATTTAAGGTCATAGTTAACATATTTAAATTATAAATAATACTGGTAGCATGGTAATCCTATTAGAAAATAATGAGATTTTAATCCCACTTGATTATGTTTGGTTTATGATGTGACTTAAGTCTGTCTATTTCTAATAAGTATGTTGTATTCTGATACTAAAATGAATTTTGATAAAATATTTTTATTTTGCATGAAAATGTAACATTTTTTTATTATTATTATTTTTCAGTTTATTTTTATTGTATTGAACAAATTTATGCAAAAATGAAACATAAAATGTCAGTAACTACGCTTTATATAACACTACTAAAAATTTTGGGACATCCAATGTATTCAAATAACAATGAAGAATTTAATACTACATTTAAAGCAAGATATTTTGTATACTTTATAACATCAGTTTCTTTATTAGGTATAATTAATTTGTTTTATTACTGGAATGATATTAACAGGAGATTTTTAATATTTGAAGATATATCTGTTTCATTAATGAGTTTATTATTTATCACTGATATTATATATTCACCGCACAACTGTAAAATAATTATTGATATTATGAAATATTCTGTGTTTATTAATAAACAAAAAAAATTATTGATAAAGATGATTATGATAAAATGATTGATAAAGTTAACACAACTGCATGGAATTTAACATGGTAAGTTAAAAATGAAACTGATTAATTCATTATCATTGTTCTTGGTAATGTAATAAGATATAAAACCTCATATCCATACAGAATTACATTCAAAAGATAACATCTTCGAATTTAACTTATCTTACTTTTTTCTTAAGTGCCTGTACCATTTTACTAGTTTATTGCTTCTTACCTCCATTAATTTCTTCCATACATTGTCATACTTTGTCATGTTATTATTATTTTGTTAAAAACAGTAGCTTGTGCTTCATCTCCTAAAATCTGCATAACTTAACACCAGTGTTTCTCAACCTATGGAATGCATCTTCCTAGGAGGACATGATAAAACTAAATGGTAGGGGGCTTGAGCATATTGAAAATAAAATATTACTAAAAAAATTTATTAATTTACTGAAATGAAAGCAAAACAAAATACTTTCTGACATAATAAATAATAAAATTCACATTTACGTTGATATAATACACTTATAAATAAGATTATATCAGTACTGCATAATGAATTTAATAATTAACTTATGAATATTAAATCAAAAACAAGTTTAATAATTATTAGTGACCCCGTGGCTCTGTCTTGCAGAGCAAAGTTTTTCGAAGGAAGGTTTAAAATAGAAATAGACACTGAGTTCTTTTTCTGAGTTTAGCTGAGATCCATATTTTGTCTTCAAAGCAGCCACCGCACAAAATCCAGTTTCGAAAAGGTAGGATTTTTAAAATTGTAATAGTATACGAAATTGCTCTTGTTTACATTACAGAAGAAAACTCATCATCCACCCTTATCCAAAATTCAAAGAGTGATTTATCATTAAATTGTCTTTTGATTTCACCATTTGCCATAAAGTCTATGAAGATTTCTTCTTCAGCAATTGATAGTCCTTTGGGAGTATTTTGAAATGGATTCCTAACTCACTTGTAACTTGCTACCAAATTAACATCAACAAGAAAATACTTTTTAAAATTCTTTGCTGGTATGGCTAAATGATTTTCAATAGTTACAAAAACAGCTTTCACATGTTATTCTTCAGCCTAGTAAATTTTAACACATTTGCAAATATTTCTAGGAATTTTTGCTTTAAATTTCTGCTTCAAAATTCCAATTTTGTACAAAAAGGATTGACTTTATCACTTGTATCCAATATATGTGTATTTGATCCTTGGACTTAAAGATTCAAGGTATTTAATTTCTCGAATATGTTGACCAACTAGCTCAATCCCATCATAAATAAACCATCTTGAAATTTCTTGTTTTTCAATTGGTTTTCCTCTTCTAGAAAATTGCGACTTCATCTCTTAATTCATAAACATGTTGCAAACATTTCCCACATGATAACAGACTTGCATTGCAATAAAATAGTAATGCTGAATGTGCTGCACCCATGTCTTTTCAAAGTGTAGAAAAGATTGTTGATTTTAGAGGTCTCATTTTTATGTAATTTACTTCGATTACAATTGTTAGCACAATATTTAAACCAGGACTCATTTCTTTGGAAGCCAGAGCTTCTCTGTGGAACATGCAATGTGTCTAGACAAATTGGAGATTTTTGTTTCACAAGTGCTTGTATACTTTAGAATCTTCCAAACATTGAGCGAGCACCATCAGTGCATAATCCGATGTAATTTTTCCACTCTATGTTTGCTTGTTTATAAAATCATTTAAGGTAGCAAATAATGCAAGTTCTGTTGCTTGAGTATTATTGGTTTGCAGAAAAGTAGTAGTTCTACTGCTGAAATACCATCACAAAATCAAACATAGGCAATGAAATGAGCATCTTTTTTGCTATCTACTGCCTCATCAAGCTGAATTGAAAACAATTTGTCATGCAACTTCCCGAAAAGCTGTTGCTGTATATCTTCAACTGTATCACCAATTCAATGGGCAACAGTAACATTTGGTAGAGGTATGGGCTGCAATTTTTTGGAAAAATTATCTTCAAACATAGTTTCTACAATCTCAATCGCAGCTGACAAAGTAAGCTCTTCATCAATGGCGTGAGGCATTTTACACCTGGCTATTTTATATGCAACTTTGTAAGAGGCAAGTAAAGCGTTTTCATTCACAGACAAGGTTTTTTTTTAAAATGATGATTGCTTTTTGTATGATTTTAATTTTAATTCAAAGAATTCTCAGGGTTTGTTAACGTACTCACCATGAACTTTCCAAATGTTGTTTAAAGTTGATTAGGTTTCATGCTGTCTGCTGCCAAAAGTTTTGAGCAAATGACACACAAAGGGCCTTTCTTCTTCATTTACTTCAGTAGTGGCTTCTTGATTTTATTTTTGGAACCACACTCGTCTGTGCTCTTGTTTTTGCTTCACTATTGTCTAATGCTCACTTATGTCTACTTAAAAATTTATCCATGATTCTGTATAAATCTACTGCCGTAAATATTTAATATTGTGATTTGCAATTAACACACAAATTACAACATACACATTCATGATAGAAGGATTGACTCAACTGAGACTGGCTGGAATTGAGCGAGGTGCCGCATTTATACACGTTTGTGCAGCGGTCACGCAGACGTTCCAGAATGTTCAAGACAAATTGGAACTTATTGTGAAGTCGCAAGAATGCCCTATATGGTGAACGTAAGACAATAGAGAGGCATCGATTCTAGTTTTGTCATTGCAGCGGATCTGTGTTGCCAAATATCAATAAACTTATTCTTCGTAATTTGTAAGGTTTGTAATTAAGTCGTAGTGTAGCTTTAGCATCAAAATACTCAAAATACATTATTGTTGTATACATTTTTATTGTATGAAAGGGAGGGGCGTGATAAAAATTATAGTTGAAAATTGGGTCACAAATACTGAAATGTTGAAAAATGCTGACTTACACCATTTAGTATTTTTTTCCAAAATTTACCTCTTCATCCTCTTTTAGAGCAAATAATATGAAAATGAATAAGTAATTTAAAAATTTTCATCGTATTTTGTAAACTATTTAACAAATTGAAAGTCTATATTATAGACCCATGGCAACAAAAGCAAATAAGAACTCCTATAGGTAAGAGAACCTGGACCAAGTTTACACTAAATCTGAACAGTTATAGATGTAAAAGTTATAAAATTAAAGTAAGCATCACAGCTTTCTCTGTTAATGTAATAATTACTATAATTATTTTATTATTCACTGTACAAGTCTCTTATTTATAAGAAAAGTTTACAAAATTTTATTATTTCTATAAATAAAAACTGAATAAATCCAAATTATAATTTTCAGGACAACAATTTCTGCATTTGTCATATTTTATGCAATTGTTTGTGGTGTACCATGTTACTTTTTTATCTTGCATATTATAATAAGAAATGAAAAAATTGATTACAATGATGTACCAATGCCTTTTCCATCATTTATACCAGTTGATTTTACAAACAATTTTACAAAATTTACTACAATTTTTATCACACAGATGTTTGTGTTAGGAATTGTATTATTTATAATTGCAACATGGACATTAATAATAACAGTGGTATTAGTTTATATTAGTTATGTAGATTTACTAAGTAGATATTATTTATTAGTTAAGATAGTATTTATGTATTAGTAGATAGTATTTATTAGTTAAGTAGATTTACTATCAAGTTCTGTAAAAAACGTAGATTTAAAAATCACACACAATGATAATAATTATAAACAAAGTGAGAGAGGTTTTTATGAGAAAAAATTAAAAGAATTTTTGTCTGCAATTCATCAATTTCATTTAATGTTAAAAATGTAAGTATAATGGTCTATACAAAATAAAAATAAATTATTTCATCAATCCAAAATTTGTATTGTGTTATGTATGTGATATTAATGTACATCAATAGGTAATGTTTTTTTTTGCATCTAATACAATATTTTTAAGAGTGTAATTTTTGTAAGACTGTATTCTTAATTGTTAGTGATTTAAAATATTTATTTAATTATTATTTTCTCATCACTGATTTCATGATAATTCATCAAATTTAAGGGGAGAATCGTTTTTTTTTCAATTTTTGAATTTTAGCGCTAAAAGATTACGTAGATATTTTAGCTTTAATTTAAGATTTTATGTATGAAAATGTGAAAGCTAGAATATTTTTTATGATCTCTTGAAGAAATGTTTGTCACTGAGAGCATTTTTTTATAATATCTTGTTCTTCGCAATTTTTTTAATTCAAAAATATTTCTTTGTTGAGTCGGGAAATTTCACTTTTATTGTTTGTTATCTCAAATGTAAATTCTCTTTTTAAACAATGTCATAACCTTTAAACGTAAAAGTTTTGTTAGCATGCGTTAGTTGAAGTTAACTTGCATTTTATATATATAAAATGTATTTATTTAATCACTGATATCTCTAAACCTTATTTTTACACAAAAATGACCCATTTTCTTGGTAACCAGTAATGATATTGAGTTGAAATTTTTACTAACTGTTGTTGGCTGTAAATTACACATAAAGACGGATTGTAGGTTTATTTGTTTTAGAAGTTACAATTTTTTAAAATTTTCTATGAATGAAAAAAACATTGTAAAATATGAAATCTTTTTTAACTTAAAAATCGATGAATAAAAAAAACGGCTGTGTTAAAAGTTGTAAAAAGGAACAAATGAAGTGTAGTGACTGTGACCGAGGTAATAGGTCAAATGTTAACATGGGGAAGAATAGGTACTCGCACCCCCCCCCCCTTAATAACATATATTGGGTGGTAAAAAGATGCAAAATTGTTTTTAAAAACATTTACCCAAAGAAATGTTTAAATTATTCATTTATTTTGATGAGGATTTGTAAACTATAATTTATGAAGATTACGTTTAACTACTGATGTAACAATAAGTTGCCCTTTTTTTTTGCCTTACAAAGTTGTGCTCTTCCTAGAATTTTTCATGACTCAGTTGAAATCACAGAAAAGTTTGAATCATACGCCAGTATTGCTCAGCAGTTACGGTTATAGCATTCCCATTAACATCTTAAAAAAATATGGTACAATAATTCCTGGGGATGTAAGATGGTAGCAGACTGCTTTTAAGTGGATGTAATTCTCTCTGGTGAATAACCTTTGGATTTGCAGTTCCCACAATTGGCAATTTTGTTTGTTAATGAAAACATTCAGATGATAGTGGACTTGGTCGCTGATTATCAAACTATTTTCTTGTGCCAGTTATTAAACTTTTCTTAATAATTTAGGTGTTGTTCAAGCTATCTGAGCTTCAATTCTTGCAAGAGTTGATTTTTGTATGGGAACAGTTTTAGATCCTTTATTAGTATTCCCTGTAATAATTCCAGGTACTGTTAACAGAAGAGAACATCATCAAGTTGATTTTCGGTAATATTATCATGTACTCATCGAATATTTTCATCATTTTGGGCTTTATGTGATATGGATTGTGTCATAACCTTTCCCAAACCATGCTTGTCAAAAATATTCTACTAAGTCCCTAATCATGTACGTAGATGGTGGCAATAATTTAATTAAGTCTATTATTGAATGTTGATTTAAAAAAATAAAATTCTATGATTTTCGTTTGCTGAGCATCTGTGTACCTTTCCATCGTTAATTTACTAGATTTCCTTTATAAAGTCTGAAAAGAAAATGACTGAAATCAATCAAATTAAAAATTTACGAATTTTTTAAGTCGCTCTGCTTTCTTTCATGCTATATAAGATACATATTTACACTTAGATTGTATCAGTTCCAAACAATTAAATTTATTTTATCTATGTAGACCATTCAAGTCATACTGAAGCATCAAGCCACATAATATTTGAACAAAGAAAATAATTAACATTATTTATAGTTAATTTTTTTTCAATTTATTGAAAAAAATAATCACAGATATTTTACATGTCAAACACGCGTGCATGCACACACAGACACACATACTTAAAAAATGTTAATATATAATCTTCTTTTTGCATCATGTACATATTAGAACATTAATCATTAAAATACATTAGTTGTAAAAAATTACAAACATAAAATACAAAAAAGAAACTAACCAAGCAAAATAATTTTTTTTTCTTATAAAACTTTGTTTTGTATGATTAGGAAATACTACATTCATTGTTTTGTATGTAAAACACAATACACTACTACTCACACGTAAAATAAATAAAAAGAATACAAAATTCAAACAGTTTACAAAGATATTGATGACACAATCTTATTGTACCAAAGTAACATGAAATTGTGATGATTGTTACAGTTGACTGAAGTCATGCCTAACCAACCATAAGAAGGCAGTTGAAAATATTATACATGTAAAATATAGCTCATTTCAAGATGTAAAACATCTAGTGCCACAGAGAAGTGTTTTCAGTAACTTGCCTGTCTTATTGTTTATTAACAACCCCCATCAAAAAGTTGATCCAATCACTTACTATTTTTGTAGATGACACAACTTTATCTAGATACGAAGATAATTATTTAAAGCAGTGTAAAATATTATTCATTGAGTGGATTATAACTACCTTACTTTAAAAAAAACTGATAAAGTTATTGCATTGTGGTTCTCAGGTACACATAATATTGCCAATCACATGGATGTAATCCCTATAAATGATAGTGATATTATTTCTTTTGCCCACAAAACAAAAATTCTAGTTAATATTATCAGATGAGAAATCTTTTTTGGATGATTAAATTGATGTTATTTGCAACAAAATTAAAATGAATTGTTTTGATCTGATGCTCCTTAATAAAATACCAATCGATATTTAATATTTATTATGCTTCCATATATCTCCAACTTAAGTATAATGTCATCTCTTGCAGTTCTGTCAAAAAGTCAGAATGAGTTTTTAAGATACAAATATTGGCTATCAGATCATTTTTTGGCCCCATAAGTATGAATTGTATAGACCGATATTTAAAAATGAGATATGTTATATTCTTGTGTTAATTTTGATGATTGTGTAATGTTTGCTAAAAAGAACATTAACATATTCTTTAAACATAACAATCTCCATTCCTACCAAATCAGATAATGAAATTGTTTTCATATAACTCAGTAGAATACTTTGGCTTGCATAAAGGCCCTTTATTTTGTTTCTGTTGCCATTTTTATTAAATTATCAAATCATTTAAAAAAGTTGTGTCATAAATTTATTTAAAATACAATTAGAAGATTTTCCTTTACAAGAACAGTATTCTGCTGTTAATGAAATTTTAAACAATATTAGTTAAATAATTTTTAAAAACTGAATTTTCTGCATCTTGTTCAATGTTTTCATAAATATGTCTCAAATAACTTGCTGTAACACATATTGAACTGTGAATCTTTTGGAGTTATTTTCATGTATTTTCATGTATATAATGTGAAAAAACATAACACACCATTACATTCAGAAAACAAGTACTAAACAAACTCGATGACTGAAATGGAATATATGAACTGAACTGCTATGATAACACAATATTCTACATAGTTCAAATAAAGAAATATTGAACTCTTAAATCCTCTCCACACCAAAATAAAATGAAAACATTTATTTGTCTAGCTCATAGATGTAAAACAATGATTCAACATTAAAAAAAACTTGACATTCTATACTTAGATTAAATAAACTAAAAAATGAACAGAGACATCAGACAATTTTACCCACATATTAAAAGTAATCCTTTTTTTTGTAAAATTTTAAGGGTGTAAAAAATTTTATAAAAAGAATATTTCCTTTTCAAAAGATAAAAAATATAATTATTAATTAAATTACCTTTTACAGGAAAATTACAGTTGTAAATAAATCATTAAAATTTTCAATGTTATTTTATAACCAACTGATTTGTTTTCATTTGAGCTTGACATTATACTGCATATTTCAGGTATCATTTTTAATACTATTTAAAGATATGGAATTAGGTTATATGAATGAAGGATGAGCTTCCTACTTTAAGTATGTTACTTCCACAGGTGCACTTGTAAATTTTCCAGTATCAGAATATCTGATGTATCACAGCAGACTGCAAAAATATGGTCCATATTCATGTGGAGCCTACCTCATGTAATCTTGGCTGCTTGACATTGTTATGAAATATGCACATACATTTCGATGGTTATATTGATAAGAAGCAAAAATTATCTTTTTTCATGATAGATTTTTAACTTTTTTTTCTTTTTTTATGAATTAAGTTTTTAGCAACTTATTTTATCTCTTTGTCTATTTTTTTTGTTTTCTGTTTAGCCTCCAGAACCACGATAAGGTATTATTTCAGAGGATTATATGTATGAATGTAAATGAAGTGTAGTCCTGTACAATCTCAGGTTGAGCATTTCTGAGATGTGTGGTTAATTGATACCCAATCACTAAAGAACACCGATATCCACAATCTAGTATTCAAATCCATATTATCTGTTGTTTCAAAAACAAGGATGATTTTTGTGCAGTCTGATTTTTACAATTTAGGTTATATTTAATAAGTTAAAATAAAATGTAGCCCAGACTTTAAATTAAAACAGATTTATGTGAAAGAACAATTTTTTAACTTTGCCAAAAAGCAGTACTACAACAGCATTTCAGCACAAATGCAGCCTTGATGTTTTGACTATCAAAAATTGATGTTATTGGTTGTTATAGTTGAGTATTACAATCACTGATAAAAATGATATCACAATTCATAGTGCTGTAAAGTATAGAATACTTCTTATCTAACATGCATAATTTTCAATAATTATAATCTTGGCTGAAAAATTCAGGCAAGATTTTCTTCTTAGAAAATTCTGCTATAAATTTTTCTCCTCTTTATGTCTTTATAAAGTTTGAAATAAAATTCTTTTAACACTTAAGTCATCTGACTCTTAGACTTTTTCTATTAAACATGTTTTCTACTATTCACTCCAGAACCCAAAGATAGGAAAAAAATGATTACTGGTATAATAAGCTCTATTTGGTTTTATCCAGGAGGGGCCCAACATCCACCTGAATCAAGGTCACAAGAGGTCCTGATCAACATTAACTTTTTTTTATCATAATATTCCAATTTTTCCCCAATAAAACGTTTGGGGAAGAGTCTGATGGGTAAATAATTACATAACCAGATTTCTTTCCTAGATCTGAAGATGAAGTATGATATTTTCAGTAAATGTGTGTTAAATAATTTTCTTGAAATCAAACTTTATTTTTTTGTTATATTTTAATTAATCACTTTAACGAAGTCATTACTGTATAAATATATATATATATTTTTTTAAATCAAAATAAACCAAGAAATTTATTTTACAAATAAAATAAATTAATAGAGATAACAACAGGACATAAAATAATTATTGTACGAGTATAATTTACAGCAGTCGTGAAAAAAATAACCTTTTAATCAGTGAAGGAAGTTTTATATTGGCTTTAATACAATTTGAGATTAGCACAGAGAAACAACTATCTTTGTGGCACACAATAAAGTATAGATTGACTTATTCTATATTTCTAATTTATTTTGATTTGATATCCTGGATTATTTTCTTCTTGTTTGTGCAACTCTACTTTTTGTTTTTAGATTTTCCACTACATTTATCCTTGACCATTTTACCATCTAAATAACAAAATTCTGTCATTTCTGGTAATACGTTGTTTTCTCCTACATCAGCATTACTTCATTTTCTGCATTCATGCCATATTTCATAACCTTAATTTAACTGTTTCTTTCTTTTTCCTGTTTAGCCTTCGGGAATTGTCGTTCAGGTATTACTTCAGAAGATTAATGAGGACGATGAGTGTAAATGAAATGTAGTCTTGTACAGTCTCAGTTTGACTATTCCTGAAATGTGTGGTTAATTGAAACCCAACCACCAAACAACACCGGCATCCATGATCTAGTGGACACTTACTTATTTTTTCAAAGTAAATCTGTCCCAGCAATAAATCCTTAATATTAAGTACTTGTAAATTATTTCTAGTTTTGCCAAAAGAAAACAATCACTTGCAGATTTTGTTTTCTCTCCTTGGACAGTTACTCCATTTAATCTGTTCCCTTCAACTGCTGCATTGCTTCCTCTATGTGTAAAGGGCAACTACATCTTTGTCACTACTTTCTAAGTTATAGTCAGTTTTTCTTCATTGTTTATTCTTGTAACTGACACCTGATTCTTTAATAGATGTATAGTATAATTCTTCTTTCCATATGTCTAATTTTTCTTTAAATTTTAAACATTTGTTCTCTTAAACTACTGACAAATGGTTTACCCAGATTTACAAATACTAACAAATGGGGTTTTTCTTATGCCTGGGTTGTATTATGATTAATTTGGAAACCAGAATGTTCTCCCCTGAAAATAAAAAAAAATTATCTACACTAACTACAACTGAAAAAAATAAAGCAATCAGAGTTGCCTTATAAAGATTAAAAGTGCTTTTAAATAAATAAAAAGCAACATCAGTTGATCTAATTTTGCTCCAGCTTGTTTAAAAAAGAAATCTATTCAAAATAATAGTTTTATAGACCAGGCAAAAGTAATTTAAAATAAGTTAAATAATATAAAAAGGAAAAAATCTTATTTTAGAGAAGTTATTTTTAGTATTGGTTGAAATAGTAACTAAAGATTAGTTTAAAATTTCTTTGCAATCTCCGTGGCAGAGTAGTACCTTTAAACCTTTCATCCAGACGTCCCAGGTTTGAATCATAGTAAGGCATGCATTTTTCATACTCTACTATTTCTATTTTTATATTCCCACACACAAACATTTTTAGTGAATTAATTCATCAGCCAAAATGTTTTTTAAATTTTTTTTTTTCTATTAAAGAAAAGGAGAAAAAGAATTTTTAATGTTTTCAAATTTATTTTCAGATCGTTATGTATACTTTAATATTTTTTTCAGAACAGTAATTTTTCAGGTAGAAGTAAATATATCATTGCATTTTCAGCAACATTAAGCTGTTATGGAATAACCTGCATTGTGGGACAGTTTTTAATAAATATGGTAAGTAATCTTAAATGAACAACCATGAATTTTTTATTTATATGAAAATAAATTTAAAAAGTTATAGGTGAAAAAAGCAGTGTGTGGAGGAGTGAAAGAAAAACATATAAATAAAATAAATCTTTATATGTTTTGTTTGAATATAATTCAGGCTTAAGCTGAATTGAATTTCCAGGGAAAATACTGTCTAACACCCGTGAAAAAATAGTAACAGTGACATTAGTTACAATTTGCCTAGAGCATCAATATCAGGTATTTAACATACTCTGACTTTAATAAAATTGCTATGAAAATATCTTGCATTCACAAAAAAACTATAATTTAAACAGTATAGAATGTTTATTACAAAAAAAAAAACAAAATACCAAATTGGAAATATTAGTTCCAATTCAGTACACATTCAGATGACTTTATGTTTATTTTTTATCATCTTTATTTAAAAAAAAAAAACACTAGTAAAAACTTCACCAAGATAATAATATAGTACCAATGATACTTCATGAGAAAGGCTATACTTGTACATGTGATTAATGTTTTCATGTATACTTTAACAAACTGGAGAGACTAGGAGACATAACTAAAACTAATAAGAAGAAAAAGCTGTTGAGGGCTTTTCTAGTCAGTCTATAGTGACATAGCTCTTCATTCCATTAAAACATTGCACTATCAGCTGGTACAAAGCAGGAAATTCTGAGTTATTTTGACTAGCATCCAGTCAGATGATTATTATTTAGACCATTACTGTTCACAAACTTAATCAATCAGAAATCCCCGACCATTATTGTTCTGGAGCAATAAAGGAGCACGCTTGCACTCTAAGCTTTTAGAGAATCACCAACAGAAAGACCAGCATCACAGAGAAAGAAAGAATAGGTGAATATACTCAATAAAAACTGTTGGAGGCTTCTTGTACAGTCAGTCTATAGTGTCATGGGTCTTTATACTACTATAATATGCACTACCAGCTGGTACATGTTATATTTACGAGTACTATCATCCAGTTAGATGATTGTTATTTAGACCTGTACTGTTAACAAACTTAAGATCAGTACTGTTAATTTCACCAACTTAACCGATCAGAAATCTCCCACCATTGTTGTTCAGCAGTGATAAAAGAATATGCTTGCAAATCTAAGCTACAGCATTACCAACAGAAATACCAAAACAACCTAAGAGAAAAAACCGCTGAAAATACTTAAACGTAGAAGCTTAGCTGTTTTAACACTCAAAGATTGAAGCAACTCACTCTGATTGCTTTCTACTTTAGCCGCCTATTTATAAACCAAAATAATTATTTTAAGAATAACTTGAAGGATAAGTCTCCCACCAGGCTAGAAGACTAGGCATTAGGTATAGGGAGATTAGAAGACTGGTATAATTATCAATACCAAAAGCTCACCATAACAGATGACCTCTGCTACCATTCAATAGCCAACTTACTGAAAGACCATGTTCAGGACTACCTGACTAGGTTAGGTTGTAAGACATAAATGACCTACCAAACCACACAATATCAAATAATTTATCTTCTTTTCTTCTTCAGCTATGAAGAGATTAGAATCCAAATCCTGTTCCAGCATCACAAATTCTTCTACCATCTTTTTCTGGATTGACCCTTATCTTAACTATACTTGGTTCATTTAATCCAGGTGCAGATTAAAATATACTTCACCCACAAATTCATAATTTATGATTTGAGTCAACCACAGTATCCATTACCAAAGCCACACTTGCCCGTGCTATTGATGCCTTCGGTACACCACTGTATAGCAGAGTGTAATCCCTTATTAACTCACATATTAATTTGTGATCTCCTTTTTGCTCTTTTGCCATCTAAACCATTGACCAGTTCTCACCAAGTAACCCTAGGCAGGGAGCCCATAACTGGGTGCTACCATGCAGAGCCAGATGGACTGAGTTTTTTTACAAGGTTAATACTCTCCCCCTCCTCACTTCCTCAACCTTTTGAGTGATGGGCTTAGGATTGGGACTAGCTTGCAGCTGTGTTAAGTAACTAACTATCAACTTTATATAATACTGAAAGCCTCCACATTTGTGGAACAGGTCAATAGAGTTAAAAGATGCATAACACAGAAGGAATGGGAAAATATAGAGTGTGGAAGAATAAACTATCTTCAGAGATACTTTAAAACAAGAAACAGAACCTTATTGAATATAGTGCTCTAAAGCTCCTGTTAGTTAATGGGCATCCATCTTGCTCACAACCTCTCAGAAGGCTGAGATAACTTAATCCAGAAAATAGAATCATTAATAACCAATTGATTTTCCACTGATTAGATGTTACTTCAATTGGAATGAATAGTCATTCCTCTATTTGAGAACCCCTACCTGAGAACAGACTCAAGTTTTTAAATGAAAGCCCTTGCCCATCTCTGGAATCATACAATGGTGCTTGGAGTAAGCATCTAACGTTGCTGTAAACCATTCATTTAAACTTCTACTGGATAATACTTGACAAAAATTTCATTTATGTTATAATAGGTATATTTTATCTTAAAAATTATCACTTAAACAATTATTCACCCTATCATTTAATAAGCACAACCTCTTAAACAATAATATATTCTTTCTTAGTTTAATCTCTTTCTACCAGTTTCTTCCAGAGATAACATTAAAATCTTTTCTTTAGTGGTACAATCCTTCTGTTCTAAATTTCCTGTTTACATTTTCTTCTTGGTTTAATTCTCACTGCAACATAAAAAATGGTACAATTTTTTTCCTCCATTGAATAATTCATGCAACCGTACTGAACACATATAAAACTTTGCAGACTAAATGAAGTTGAAAATGTTAAATAGATTTAGTAAACAATGATTACAGAAACAGATTTCAAATTTAACATATTTTAGCATTCATTTTTTACTATATTGATCATTCAATTCTTACAACTGCTAAGCAGGATTTATTTTATGTGAAATAACTTCTCATTTAGATTATATTCAGTATAACTTATAGTTTAAATTGTGTTTAAGAGTGAACAATTATGGGAAAATATATCTACTTGTTTATGGCAAGATAAACCATCATGGTTTAAACATGGTATAAAAATGTTGTTAATTGGTACTTCAAAACCATTTCAAATGGAACCAGCTGGTCTTTATGTTATGAATTTAAATTTTCTATTAAAGGTAATTATTATTTTTCTTATTTTTTTTCAAGATAATATATTAAGATAATTAGTGGCATAAATCAAAGTAGGTATACATTTTGAAAATAATAATACAAGTAAAAAGGCATTACAAAAGTTAAATGGCAATTATTATTTTTTTTTTTAATGATATTTTTATGGTAAAGTAACTTTATCATATTCATTTTATCATTTTCTACCAATGAGTTAATCAACAATGGTATTTAGTGTTCTACTTATTCAAAAAGCCAAAAATGTTTTAAGCGATATGATTTTATGAAAACTTTAGCTAAACGTTTGACAAAAAAAGTCTAGGAAGACAATCACTCATTCCAAATTTACCACCTGATCTGAAAAATATAATTTTTTATTCAATGAGACATAAAGAAATTGAAAAAGAAACATGAAAAACCATTACGAGACTGGATAAATTAAATAACAGAAAATGTATCACAAAAAATCGAATGACAGCATATATGTGTAAAGTACTTTATTACAAAAATGTTCAAAAAACTTTTTAAATGAACTTTCAAATTTATTTCTACATTTCTACTTTTTTTTTATTTACATATAAAATTTATTTTTTGATGACTGAAAAATTTAGAAAATGTTTGTGACATGTTTAATTGAAATTTTTTCTTAATTTTTGGCATTTATTGTACAAACTTTTTTTAATTTTTAGATTTTACTAAATGTTAACAACTTTGTCCTCTGTTTTTATATTTAAATATTAAATGGGTAAAATAAATTTTTTCCCATGCCAAATAATAATGTGTAATTTTTTTAAATTTTTGTTTGCTGAAAAGTGGAGAAAATTGCAATTGCTGGTAATTGCTTAAATTTGAAACTGGCATACCTACTACAAAGTGACAGGCAACCCATGCCAGGCTTATCAGGAAAAAAGAAAACTGAGCAGTTTCCAATTGCTATTCTCACTGTCAAACATACTTTGCAGATCATCATACATACTACACCAATGTTTAGAATTCAGCTCTACATGTAACACCGCTATGTTCATTACTTTGAATAGAAAATCAAAATAATGATTGTAAGATGAATGTTCTTTTTCCATTTCTACCTCAGGTGCTTTAAATTACATCACAGTTATCAAAAAGACTGAGATAAGAAAAGTGTATAGCAATAAATTAATGTAACCCCCATCTATGGTTTTCTGTATTCCTATGTTTCTAATTCATTTTATGCAGTACCTTAACATAGAAGAGGTCTCACTGTGAAGGGAAACCAATAACAGCAACAAATAATAATAAATAATGTATGAAATATTCAAATATACTTCATTTTGTAAACAAATATTTATGTATTAAATTTATTGAGTGAATATGGATAGGTTTGTTTTACATTCACATATATGGGGTATCAGTGGGAAGTCATTCACATATAAGACAGAAGTTTTTACTGTCACTGCTAACAAAAAAGATAATTTACAAGAAATGCAATAGCAAGAAAACTTATATCTTGATAAAAATAAAAAGAGGAATCTAGATGAATGATGTAAAGAATTGCTCTCAAACATTGGGAAAAATATATTACATTTACCTGAATAAAAAAAAATTTATTTTCCATGAAAAAATATCAGAATGATATTTGGATGTATGTCATTAAAATATGATGTTCTAGAAATTAACAAGGATAATTATATTTTCTTCATACAAACTTTAAAAACAACATAATTTCACAATTATCAGTGAAATTAAAAAGTTTTTCAGTTAAGTTATGATGAAAAGATTTTAAACAGGATGACCAAAAAGAATGTTTTCAATAAAACAATCATTGAAATTGATACATTTGTGATGTAATGCTTAAAAATACATTTAAAAAACGTACATTTTGTCTTAAGAACCACTTCCTTTTTTTAGGTACAAAGATTTATTTAATGTTACATCTTGTTTGTAGAACTCTTTAACTTTTGAATTGTTGATGTAATGAGATCATTTTTTTAAAATCTGTTTCAGATTTTGCAGGTATCATACTCTTACTGTAATTTAATGTTACAATTGAATTCAAATAAACATTAACACATGACAATCTTCTTATGACAATGAAAGTTGATTCCTTTACTGAAATGTTTATATTTTTATATAAATAACAGTAAATAGTTTAGCACAATTTTATCTTATCAGTAGAATAATATTATTTATAAAAATTAATTGATCCACTTTTTACTTTGTTTTTCTACCTGTTTTTGTACTTTCACACAAGTCTCATTTCTTATATGCAATTTTTATTTGTCAGTCTCTGTAGGACCATGATAAATAGTTTCACTTATTGGCTTCTCTTTTTTTTTGTACCCAGAACGTTTTCATTTTACGTGAGTATTCTTCTCATCTTTGCTGAGTCCATTCTGCTTTAACTTTTTTCTTCTGGAATCTCTCTCATGTTTAAAATTTTTGGCTGAACATATTTCTGAGTGTGATTTCATGTGTTTTTATCTTTGTTTCTTCTAGATCTTCTTTGATCTGTTTGAATCACTAGGTAATTTTCTTTCTGTTGTTTCATTCAATGGCGGCTCATAGTTAAAATTAGTGGGGGTGCTGCTCCAGAAAGTTTTTTCTGGTCCTTTTCAAGGCTATATAAAAAGTTTTCTGTAAATAAATGACTGAAAAAGAAATGAATCAAATAGAATTGCTGGAAGCAGGATAATAATCTAATTCTACATTTTATTACATTCAAGAATATGGTACAAGCACAGTGTCCTTAAAAACCATATTCTGTTTAACCGAATAAATAATAAAATGTCAATACAGATAATATTTTTTAGTATTATTAAATACTAACTTAATAAAATGTCTGCTTAAAAACATTATAGCCCAATGGTGCTTAATTTAAATTTCTATGTACACAGAAACAAATATATAATTTCTACTAACTACCTTCTTCTTCGCCATTCCAGCATGTTTTTGGACAGATTTGGCAATCAAAAAGCACTTTCTTTCTGCCATATTCTGACCACTACTGAAAAAACGAGTAAACCACTTTCATATTCCTTCCACTGACTAAACTAGAAAAGGGAACGAACAAGGAACATTCCATACACATGCGGAGAAAAAAAATTACCTTCCACCAGCACGCCAGGAGCGACAATGCTCTCTCTCCCTTGCAGCCTCACATGCTATATGTTCATGCACACAACAGCCAAACACCACACCACTGGAACTGTGAAGTACATAATTCCATACAACGATTTTCATACCTCTTTCATAAACTGGGGAATGGTTACTGACATTAAGCTAAAAGATTATATATTGTACAAGTATAAAGGAAGGATTAAAGAAAAAAGGATTCATTATATTAAATGTTATCAATAATACCAAGTGGAAAAAGGAGGTGCTGCAGTTCCACAGTGCCTATATGCGAGCTGTCACTGATTTCCTTGATTACAGTTTTCTTGGTTATTCTGTTATCCATTCTCATCAAGTATACATAGAAGGCAAGTCTGCTTTACTAATTACATCTGATAGTTGATGCATTTAGAGTTTATAGTTTTTTTGCAATTTCTTACCTACTTCTGCTTGTCTCTGCCCTAGTATTTTTCTTTACATGTTTATTTCTCCCTGATCTAGTGTTCTGCATTTCGTCACATGTAGTACCTCAGGCATTACCACTGTTGTGTAATGCCACAGTTTCTCAATTCTTTAGATTTATTTCTTGTTATATACAATCTTGTTCATCCATATGCTTTGTAAGTTTTGTGATCCTGATATTATTGGCTTCTTTGTCAAACCTATTGGGTATTACTTACACAAGGTACTTGTGGCATCAGCTCTCTTGATTTTACCAAATCTTGTTCTAATGTGTTTGGGTGCATTTTTTATGTTTGTTTTGAGCTCTGTGTGTTTCTAAATATATTTGTAGGCCTAATTTTTCAGCCATTTCCTATATTCTTTGGCCATTTTTAATCTTCTTCTAGTATTTTGATATTCTCTTTTGCAATTAGCAAGCAATCTATTAACAGGCCTTTTCTTTTTCCTTCTATTCTTACTTTTCAATTTTATTTTATTTTCACTGTTTTCAGATTCACTAATTACCTTTTCTAGTACTGCATTAAACAGAATGAATGGTAATGTATCTTTTTGTTTTTCTCCTTTTTAGATTTAGAATGTTTTTGATATTTTCCTCCAAATTTTATTTTGGATAAAATTCTGAAATTATAGAAAAGTATGTTTACGCCTTAGTCACTGATATAAAATGTACTATTCCTACAATATAATTAGTATTCTGGTGAAGATAATTAACTACTGTTTTATGTATCATAACTTGAATATATATTTTATGTTATGTTAATGAATATCATTAACTTATAATGTTGAAGCAGAGATCTGTGCAAAAATACAAAACATGGAGAAAAAATGCACTAATAGGAAAATTAGTTTTGTAAATAAGTATGATGTTTATAAATTAAAAAGTCATTTAAGAAAATTGCATTTATTACAGAAATAAATTCTATTCTTTAAAATCAGTATAAATGACTTACTTTCTTAATCCATAAATATTCCTTTAAAGGTTTTGTTTCAGAACTTTTATGCAGCTCAGTGAGTGATACTGCTAGTATGAGCATTTAAAATCTATCAGTACACTGATGAAGAAGATCTTTAATAATAGTGTGAAAATATCTATTAGTACATTTCTTGAATTTATTTTGTTTGTTTTGTCAGAAAAATTTAACCACATTTTTCTTTCCAGTCATCTTATAATTTATCTACATTTTCTTATTATTAATAATTTTCTGTCAAATTATATTAATATTTTTCTTCAAAAATATTTTTTAGTGGCTAAATAGTGGAATTATCAAATAAATGGTTCTTCCTCGAGATTGTTAAAAAACCAGTTTAAGATAATATATAGTCAAATAATATGCTTGGCAAATTTTGAGGTTGTTTAATAATTATGTTTTTTCTCTGATAATTAACTTTTTTTATTTTGTCTCTTTAAATGTGTTGAGACCTTGTGTTTTTTTTACACTCATCTTTTATAAAAGTAACATATATGTTGCGTTTAATATTTCTGCATTGACGTCCTGTTTCTATGAAGTGAAATGATTGATTCTATTATTTGTAGATTTATATGTGTGAGTTAACATATCTAGTAATGACTGATGTGGTGTTTGTACAATCATTCGTATTTAGTTTATATGCCAATGAAATTTTATGTTTATCACTGTATAATTTTGTTAGTTCTGAATGATCTTATGCTACTAATGTGTTTGATCATATTGAAATGCCTTCTTTTAAATATATTTTTGAGAAAGATAACAGTAAATTTAAAGTTCAGTTTTCTGGTCTTGTTTTATCTTTTTGTTTTTATAAATGTTTGATTTTTACAATATTTATTGTTCTCGGTCTTCTCTTGCTTCAAGCAAGACATTAAATCTGCTATTTCTACATGCAATATTTTAGGGATAAATGAGACAGAATACATTCACTGTTATCTGAATTAACAGTACTTAATTTCTCATTATTAGTTTCCATACTGGAATCTACCTCGGCATTATATATGTTCTCTTAATAGGTATGTACTTGCTTTTGTTCTGTATTTTATATTACAGATTTGTGTTTTGGATACCCATTAATTAATCTGTCAGATATTTTATTGTACTGATTTTTCAGTTTAACTGCCATTTGAATAGGATGTGTATATTTATTAGACACTGTAACATGAATGAAAAAGCTTTTTGTCTTTGAGAGATGATAAATGAATAATAGATGAGTGGATAACACTTTTAAATGTATTTATTGATTGATATTCATCATAATTTTTAGAAATTTGTTTCATAATGCTGTGAATAATTTATTTTCTTGGTTTTTCTTGTTATTTTCTTGGTTTTTGAGTCACTTTTTATTAATTCTTGTTATTATCTGCATTTTATAATCACTATTTTTGTTTTATAATCATGAATAAATATCATATCTTAACAGTCTGTACACCATTTAACTGTCAATACTTCACTGATATAATTTTCAGTATTTTAGATAATAGTTAATTAATAGTTAGATACCCCATTAATCAGTTTGTGTAAAAAAGAGATAAAATAACTTCTTCTTAGTTTCAAGGTTAGAATATTAATTAGTAACATTATAGAAATTAATGTTACTAATTAATAATTATTATAATTCAATCTGTAACTCATAATTCATTAATTTGTCCATAATTTAATTTGTAGCCTAAGAAAAGCAAAAACTTCTGCTGAGGTTTCTCCAGAGGTTGGATGTATTCATCAGAATAGGGATTTATATCAGTTTTTTGTTAGAATGTTTTTTGTATGGCCTGAAAAACTTTACATTAAAACATATTTAACCTATTTATTAAGGGTAAAATTTCCTGTTTCCTTGATGAGATATACTCTTACTAAACTGCTATGTTTTTGTGATTAGGTGGGAGATGTATCTACTCTAACTTGACATTCTAATGAAGAGATATAAAATAAAAATAAAATATTATTGATGACAAGAAACAATTTGGAAGAGACAGGATGTAAATACAAAAAAAGCATTAAAAATTGTTTAAATAATCTAGGTTTTTTAAATGTCTTAATAAAATTAATATTAATTTTACTTGTTTTTGTTCTGAATCTTTAAATACCAGTTTACTGCTCCTATTATATATATATATATATATATATATACATATGAGTGTGTAAAAAAAAATATGTATATATATATTTATTTTATTTTTTTTATTAATATGTATTTATATTGTAAACATTTTTACTTTTCTGTCAAATGTCTGACTACAAGACAAGATTGTGCTCAAAAATCCATTTACAGGATTCTTTTTTACTTAAAATCAAATGTTCAGTAGACCATTTCAATAGTTAAGTAATCTTTCAGTAGATATTGGGCTGTATTAGAGGTTTAAATATTTTGAAGTTAAATTTATACTTTCTACTGCAATTGCTTTTAGTAATATCATTTTTTGTAACAGTTTTACTTTTAAAATTAATATTATTATTTTTCTTTATTTTCTACATCAACAGTTTTTTTTACAATTGAAATGACGTAAGTAAACACTATAGCGTGTTATTCATGGATACTTAAACTCAGTTCACAGTAACGTTCCTAATGCTTAGCGTAATATAATTGAGGATATAGAATATAGGATATATGTTGCGGTTAGTAGATCATATTGAGTAGAAAAAATGCATCAAACCACTAAAATGATTGATGATAAAAAAGCATATATATAATTAACAAACAAGTTTACTGCTATGAGACCCAATCTGAGTTACATGTGCAGCTGGGTTATGAGAACCATTTTGATATCTCAGTGTAATAAGTTTTTCCATATGAGTTGTGAACCACACAAACCAACACATTCCTGGATATAGATTTTTTCATTATTTCATACTTTTAAACAAAACAGCATATTGTAATTATAAGACCTCCATTTGTCTTCGTTCACTTTATTTACCTTTCTTTTGAGGCACCAGTTTGTCTCATTTACTGAAATGCTGTGGGACCGATGTATATTTCTCAATTTTGTTTTTTCATTATAATTTTACAGAATTTAAGAGAGAATGAGATTTTGTACAGAAAACAAAAGATAGGAAAAAACTGCAGGGAAAAACGTTTTCTAGCAGTGTAGTCAAGTATTGCTGTTTTGAGTGTAACAATCACCCTATTATAAAATAATTTATGGAGAAAGGTGAAGTATCCTAAGCGGAAGAATACTATTAAAATTATTGCTTTATACAAGACTCGCCTTACCTCTGAATTTTGGTTTTTCTATTCTCATGACCTCTTTCATGGAGACAAAAAAATCTGCTTTCTATTTAAGTCAAGTGCTTCTCTGCAATTCCAGTCCAGTAATAAAATTAGTGTTGCAACTTGTATGTTTTGATAGTTTAAATTTAGATCAGTTTATTAAATTAATAATTTCTTTGATTCTAACAATATCATTGTCAAATTCTAGTTCATTTCATTTTTATTATTCATTATTTTTTATTTTCTGTAATTTTTCAAAGCTGTAACAATTATTAACTTCTAATACTTTATAACTCGGGGTTTCAAAAAGTGTATTTGTATTTTTTTTTTTTCATTAAATACAAATTTATTTTTGTTTGTATATGATCGGCATATTAATTTTTGTTTGTTTTACTTGTATTTTTCCAAATACTCCAATGTTTTTTTTTTTTTTTTTAATTTCTATTGATCATATCCTTGTAAAAATTTCTACAGTTTTGTTTTCCACCTTTAAACATCAATTTTGATATAAATGAATTTGATTTGTTTTTATTAATTAATTTATTAAATCATTTATTACTTATATGCTATATTTTAACAGGTTAGATATTTTTATTTAAATATTAGTACTATTATTATTATTATTATCAGTAGATAATAATTTTATTAAAATATAGTATTTAAATATGCTTCCAAATCATTCATTTTAATTTATGCAGTATTTTAACAATACTAAGAGTAGATAAAAAGTTTTATAAAATGAATGAAAGAAAACACAGGTCTCCTTCTTACAATTTAAAATGAATGATTTTTAATAAATATATGTTGAGGTAGTTAGTGATCACTTCAAAAAAGCACATGCGCATATAAGAAATTAAAAATAGGCGAGTCTTGTTAAAATAATTTAATACATGTATAAATGTTTAAAAGAAAAGGGCACAGAGAGAGAGAGAGAGAGAGAGAGAGAGAGAGAGAGAGAGAGAGAGTGAGAGAGTGTGTGTGTGTGTGTGTGTGTGTGTGTGTGTGTGTGTGTGAGAGAGAGAGAGAGTTGCATTATATTTTAAACAGGATATAAGTTTTATTATTTACAAAGTAAAAGTAAAAATAGCCATATAAAACATTAATAAATAAAAGGCAACATTCAAATATTTGTTGGTTTTCTTTTCATTTTTTCCTCTTTGTTGTATGAAAATAAAAACTAATATTTTATTAAACTGGTTTGGTTTCTATAAAATAGAAAGAAATTTATTACTGTAAACAGATCCGTGGTAGCAGCTGTAACTTAAGTTTTTATTTTTTTTAAAAACATTTCCAAAATTTATTTTATTTTGTAAGTAAGCAAGAAAGTTAATTAGAATTGTAGTTTAAAATATAAACATATTTAATTTTTTTTTTATTCTTGCACAGTATTGTAGGAAATAAATATTACATTTAAGAATTAATTAATAAATATGTTGAATGGGTAAGTTATCAAAATAATAATATAATTTATAATATAAAGTTAGTATCCAAACGGATCTGTTCAGATTTTGTGCCGTAATTACTATTGTTTTTGTTTTTCTTAATTCATCAGAATAATTTTTTAAAACAATTTGATTGAAAGGAGGAGGTTCTCAATTCAACTTATTCCTTTATGTGTTACAAACTTTCATTAAATAATTCTAAAGACAAATGTACAAGATTCTCCTTCTCTTTAGCATTTCTATTTCATCAGCTTTTGTATTATCATTTTTATAATCATTTATATAACTGCATGTTCGTTACATCATTTATTCTCGCATTATTTGAATCAGTATTTTTTTTTTGCTTCATTCACCCTTAAGTAAAATAAAACAATATCATCCTGTTATAATTCTTAACTAATAGTGTTAAACGAATTATAAATTAACCAAAGAGTTGTGCTAGGATAATAGCTGAAGTGATTCAATGGAATATCAAAATTTTCCCTGTTTATACATGGTATTTATGTCTTCAGAGTGCTGTGTATATCTTCATTAAGTGAGTGATTATTTAAGGGCAATACTTCATTTTGATAGAAAGGCTTTAAACAGGAGTTTTCTACTCTGAAACCTTGAAACTACCACTTCCCTGTCGTTCTTCATTTAGAATAATATTTTTAAAATTAAATCATAATCTCTTCTTAGAAATCATAATTTCTTCATTTTCTTAACCTGAAAAATGTATAAAATGGCACCTTTTCTCATAGATTCTGTAGAAATCTATAATTATTTAAAAATAAAAAAATGATATTGCTATTTATATATTATATTGAAAACACTAACCCTTTATTTTCATAATGTATGAAATACATAATTTTTTCCTATACTGAATAAGTGAATAACTTGTCCAGAATTATAAAAGATTTACAATATAAAATACATATAATTATGTTATATCAGCACACACACACACACACACACACGCACGCACGCACACATACCAATATACAAGAAAGGATCTTATTATGTATTCATTGCCATTTCTAATAAATTACTGAGTTTTTAAAAGCTTCCCACAATTTTTTTTTTAAATTAAAACATTCCTTTTACAAATATCTTCTTCTATAAATGAGTTTTTTTTTAATAATCCTAATTAAAAAGTAATAAAAAGCTTGAATTTTCTATAACTCTGTTAAATTTGTATTATGTTATCATATAATTTTCATTAATGTCTTTTCATTTGCTATTTATTTTTTAGTTATTTATTACATTAATATGTTTAACTGTTATTTCACGCATTTACTATTTTTAATTAATCATTTTAATAATTTCTACATTTTATTTTATAAATTATGGTGTATTTTGTGACACTGCTTTGATCAGCTTTGATTATGGTTTTCCTTAATCTGTCAGGTTAATGTTACAACAATTTTTTTATCCACTTAGTAGCACACTTACCCATTTTTTGTTCTTATTTATATAATAATAATAATTATTATTATTAATACCAGTCGAAGTCCTCAAGCTGATGGGGCACTGCAGGCCCTGTCTGCTTTTAAACATGTACTGTGCATGTCTGGAGGCTGGGGCCTTCAGTGCTGGATGGAAGACCATGTGTCTTGTGTGCTGATCCCCAAGGGCAAAGAAGGAGAGGCAACATTCTCCTGCTGCCCATTGTGTATGCTTGACACAGCTGAGAAGGTATTGTAAAAGCTGTTAAGGGAGAGACTGGTTGCAGCAATGAATCAGCCAGGTGGCCTGTCATCCAACCAGTATGGACTCCAGCAGGGTGGATCGACACTAGATGTAGTGTGAGAGGTTGTTGAGATATGCAGCAAGCAGAGGCCCACAATCATTTTTTGCACCATGTAGCCCTTCTCGTTACGTTGAACGTGAAAAATGTGTTCAACTCCGCATGGTAGAATGATATGTTTTGGGCCCTGGAGCATTCATTACATGGTCCTCAATACTTCCTCATAGTGGTGGACACATACCTGAAGAACTATGGTCTCATCTAAGAGACTGCGGCAGCCTGTATGGGTGTAGAACCCATATCATGTTGGCGGTGGCACAGGGGTCAATCCTGGGCTTCGACCTTATGAATGATAGTTTGCTGTAGCTGGAGATGTTAGAAGAGTCGGCTTTGGTTGGGTACGCTGACCACGTTGCCAAATAACGTAGCCCTTTTTGTGCTCAGTAGACTGCAGGTTGAAGGATACTAGAGATGGATCTCAGAGAACTGAGCCCCTGCAGTGTGCCGCAATAATGCTTTGAGATCTAAGCAGCTGGGAGAGTGTGGCCCAATTCCCAGAAGCATTGTCAGGGTACAATAGGTAGAATCTGCTTGAAGTAATGTGTAAAACAGTTCTGGTTTGAGTCCTGGTAGAAAGGGAGGTGGTTTAACTCAGTAATGATAACTCAGTTTAGTGATATCATAAATGCTTTAAATCTATTTATCTAACAAGCTTTTCATGAAAATAATTAGCATAACGTTTGATTAATTAGTTTTATTTTTCAGGTTTTTATTATTATTAATATTATTATTTTGAACAGTTATTGACAAGAATGAAATGTCAATAATTAAATTATTTATAACTCTTCTAAAAGTTTTGGGGCATCCTGTATATACATATAATAATGAAGAATTTAAAATACCACTTAGAGCAAAATTTTTCATATATCTTACTGTAACAGCTTCTTTATTAGGTGTACATAATTTGTATTATTACTGGAATGACATCAATAGGAGATTTTTAATATTTGAAGATATATCAGTATCACTAGTAAGTTTATTATTTATTACTGATATCATATATTCACCAAATAACACTAAAAAAATATTGATATTATGAGATGTTCAGTATTTACAAACACAGAATTTAATAAATATATTAATAAAGATGATTTTGATAAAATTATTGGTAAAGCTAATACATATTCATGGAATCTGTCATGGTGAGTTAACATAAATTTATTATTACATAGGAATAAAGAATTTTATCTAAGTGAAGAAGCCGAGTGAAAAATAACTTTCTATTTGAATAGATTTAAATTATGAATTTAATCTATGTAGCTGTATATTTCTTGAACATGTACCTGTCACAGAGCTACCTTGGTACAAATGTAGCTTCAGATAAGTGTAGTAGAGAGAGAGAGAGAGAGAGAGAGAGAGAAGATTAAGAGGTTGAAAGGATTCAACTCGCTAAAGAGTGTGGAGATTTACCAGTTCATTTTTTATTTATTTTTTTGTTCATCCAGACCACTAAGGATCACTTTTGCATAATATTTTGGAACTTCTTTTTTCTCATAATATTTTTTTTCACTTTGTTGTTTTTCTTTCTTGGCACATTTTCTTCCTTTTTTTTTTTTTTTCTTCAGTCATTTGACTTGTTTGATGCAGCTCTCCAAGATTCCCTTTCTTTCAAGAGTCGTTTCATTTCAGTATACCCTCTACATCCTACATCCCTAACAATTTGTTTTACATATTCCAAACGTGGCCTGCCTACACAATTTTTTCCTTCTACCTGTCCTTCCAATATTAAAGCGACTATTCCAGGATGCCTTAATATGTGGCCTATAAGTCTGTCTCTTCTTTTAACTATATTTTTCCAAATGCTTCTCTCTTCATCTATTTGCCGCAATACCTCTTCATTTGTCACTTTATCCACCCATCTGATTTTTAACATTCTCCTGTAGCACCACATTTCAAAAGCTTCTAATCTTTTCTTCTCAGATACTCCGATTGTCCAAGTTTCACTTCCATATAAAGCGACACTCCAAACATACACTTTCAAAAATCTTTTCCTGACATTTAAATTAATTTTTGATGTAAACAAATTATATTTCTTACTGAAGGCTCGTTTAGCTTGTGCTATTCGGCATTTTATATCGCTCCTGCTTCGTCCATCTTTAGTAATTCTACTTCCCAAATAACAAAATTCTTCTACCTCCATAATCTTTTCTCCTCCTATTTTCACATTCAGTGGTCCATCTTTGTTATTTCTACTACATTTCATTACTTTTGTTTTGTTCTTGTTTATTTTCATGCGATAGTTCTTGCGTAGGACTTCATCTATGCCGTTCATTGTTTCTTCTAAATCCTTTTTATTCTCGGCTAGAATTACTATATCATCAGCAAATCGTAGCATCTTTATCTTTTCACCTTGTACTGTTACTCCGAATCTAAATTGTTCTTTAACATCATTAACTGCTAGTTCCATGTAAAGATTAAAAAGTAACGGAGATAGGGAACATCCTTGTCGGACTCCCTTTCTTATTACGGCTTCTTTCTTATGTTCTTCAATTGTTACTGTTGCTGTTTGGTTCCTGTACATGTTAGCAATTGTTCTTCTATCTCTGTATTTGAACCCTAATTTTTTTAAAATGCTGAACATTTTATTCTAGTCTACGTTATCGAATGCCTTTTCTAGATCTATAAACGCCAAGTATGTTGGTTTGTTTTTCTTTAATCTTCCTTCTACTATCAATCTGAGGCCTAAAATTGCTTCCTTTGTCCCTATACTTTTCCTGAAACCAAATTGGTCTTCTCCTATCACTTCTTCCACTCTCCCCTCAATTCTTCTGTATAGAATTCTAGTTAAGATTTTTGATGCATGACTAGTTAAACTAATTGTTCTGTATTCTTCACATTTATCTGCTCCTGCTTTCTTTGGTATAATGACTATAACACTTTTTTTGAAGTCTGATGGAAATTTGCCTTTTTCATAAATATTACACACCAGTTTGTATAATCTATCAATTGCTTTCTCACCTGCACTGCGCAGTAATTCTACAGGTATTCCGTCTATTCCAGGAGCCTTTCTGCCATTTAAATCTTTTAATGCTCTCTTAAATTCAGATCTCAGTATTTTTTCTTCCATTTCATCCTCTATTTCTCCCATTTTCTTCCTGTACTCCTCTTATCCTTCTTCTCTGGAAACTTAGATTCTTTGATTAATTTTCTAAATTGGACTCTATTTAAACTGGTTTCTTTGGAGATTTTTGAAGTGTACAACTTAACTCACACATGTATGTGACTTTAGTATAGTGACATTCACCATTCTTTAAGTTGTCTGTGTACATTCGATTATTTAGCAATTTTCATGTTATAAATAGTATATTGTGAAAGTTTAATTTCATTTTTTATTAAAAGATCGTATTTTCATATTCTTTGTTCTGTTTCTTGAATATATAGTAATGGAAATAATTCCAAGAAAGCATTTGAAAATTGTTTCTGTTTCTTAAACATATCAGTGTGACACAATGACAGGTAGCTTTTGAGTGTGGTGTTTGATTAGGGACAGTGAATGCTATTTTAAAACTAGAAGACTTCTCGCAGCTGAATAGATATCTCATAGACCAGCTAAAACGCAGCTTTTAACACCAGCAATGAGCAAAAAAAGGCTGTTGTAGGCCAAAGCACTTACTAACTGGACCAAAGCACTTACTTACTGGACCAAAGAACAGTGGAAAAATGTTGTGTTTTCCAATGAGTCACATTTTTATGTTCAGGGGCAAAGGGTTCCATACGTTACAAAAGCATAGATGAAAATACATCACCATCTCATATCCAGCAATCAGTTAAACATTCCCAAAAAAAAATGTTTTAAGGTTGTTTCACATTTGAAGGCTCTTGTTCATTACTTCCGGTGGATGGTATGTAGAAGAAGTGATAGATATATCAAGATTCTGAAGGAAAGGGTTGTGACAACTTCAAAACAATTTCCCACATGGCAACAGAGTGTTCCAATAAGATTTGGCACCGTGCCATACTGCCAAAAAAGTGGAAAAAGTTTTTAAAGAACAAAAGAATTAAGTACTCCTGTGCCCAGGCAACTCCCCAGACATAAACCCAATTGAAAATCTTGGCCAATAATCAAAAAATGAATTGAACACAAAAATTGACTTTAATAAAGCAATAATATCGATTTGATTTCATGATAAAGAAATCAAAAAAATGTATTGTACACTTCTTGAATCAATGCCAAATCGTGTGTATAAAGTGATTAGTAATTAATACATTCTCCTTTATTCTTAATCACTTTATGTACATATATATTCACAAATTGGACAGGTATGATTTTTTTTCTAAATAAGGTTACTTTTTAATTAATAACAACTGTGTTAGGATTAATTTGCACACTATTGGTATACTAAAATTCTACTGACACAAATTATTGAACAAAAATAGTGGTTTATGTGGAATCTTATATGAAAAAATGGATCCCAGAACTGTATCCGCAGACATTTCTGAGAAAATTATTGTAATATCCAAAAAACTGGTGTCAAAATGCAGTTTTTTTTATATTTGGAGTAAATCTCCCATGTTATATTTTAAGTAATCAAATATAACTTCAAGACAAAATTTGTTATGAATTTAATACTGAGAGAATTGATATAATTAAAGTCAGTAAAAACATATAACTTTTAAAAATCAATTTTTTTATTGAAAACCAAACACAACTACAAAAATTTTAAAGTCTTGCACTGCAAATGACAGGTAAAAAAAAATAAAAAAAAGGAGACCTACTTCTTTCAAAATAATTTTTAAACAAAATCAAAGTCTAAACAAATATTAGTATTCAGTAGACAATAACATTTCTCAATAATTTTCTAGAACACTGTAAGAAAATATTTTACATAAATTTGAAGAGAACTTGAAACACTACAGCAGTAATTAATGAAGGGAATAAAAGAAAATATTTTCAAGAAAAATAAATGATTTTATTAAAAAGGTTTAGAAATGTGTATTTATATGATTTTATAATGCCTGAATTTGTTAAGGTGTGGTCCATTTCTATGTAAGGTTTGTGTAAAATATGTTATACATTGTTACACCAATATTGACAGCAACCCTGTTATTTTGAGCCCTTACAAAAAAGGACCATCCATAACACATTGAACATTACAAACTACATAAACACAGAACAGCAGTATACTAAATGAATAGACATAATTAAAATTAAATATATCTGTCATCACATTCAAAATACTCATTCATGTCTATGTAACTAAAAAAAAATTGAGAACAACAGCAAAACCACTGAAAATGGTCTCAATAGTGACTGGAAATGTTATAAATTATAATGACTGTTAATGTTAAAATTAATACTATATGTTAGTATTAAAAACATTATATTCCTTAAATTGAATTCAGTTTTTATTTTAAAATGCAGTTTTAAATAACTTTCAACAGGAATGTTGTGGGAAAAAGTGTGGTGAATACATTGTGTGATTTCTATGTTTTATTCTTGAATATTGTCAAAATGACTAGTATAGAAAGTTGTAACTTTGGTCATTTTCAAATCAATCAATTACTGCAGAAATATCAATATTAAAATTCAATTTAAAAAATAATTATAGTTGTATTTATAAAGGAATAATGTAATTTTACTGTAACTCTACTGGTGAACATAGAATTACAGAGTGATTCATTCATACCGGACTAAATTTATAGCCAGTCTGCTACAAAATTAATGTATGGGATTATACTGTAGTGACAAAGTTCATAGCCACATTCAACCACATGTTTCATTCTTAATTTATGTTAAAGTTGCTGCATTAACATTTTCCATAGGAAAGTTCCTAATGCTTTTATTCTAAGTAATCAATTGTGTATTATCTTACCCAGTGCTTTCATAATGCTGTAAATATTAAGGATACACCTAGAAACCACATAAAGTAGATGGAGAAATCAAGAGTATTTTACAATCAGCCTTACAGTGCTACACACATTTCACAACACTACACAGAATGTTTATCGAATTGATGATCAACTTGATACATCACTCAATTGTTTTGCAATACAACGAAATGGTTGACACATTTATCAAGCTACGTAGAGTAGTTGGCGCCTAGCTACTTAGCGCCAACCTAGCGGGTTTATAACAAACATGCAGAAAAGATGACTCAGCCCAAGCAGTTGCTGGTACTTAAGAGATTCTTGATTGCATTGCTATAGAGGTTTGTTCCATTAGACTGTTTTTTTTTTACTGTTTTCAGTATTTCAGTTTATTTTAATTTTTTATGTGTTTATCCTTTTTCCATATTTCTTTTGCTTATATTTTTAATTAAATTGTAGCATATATTGTTTATAATTTAACATCATTGGAAGAATAGAAAATAATTCTTGTATAATTCTGTGTAAGAAGAATGATCGTTATTTTATTTTGTTTCCTTTTTCTCCGTTCAAATACATACAATCATTATGATCCTCGAAGTACGTAATGCTACCTGATTATGCTGAACAATACTGCTAACAATAGATACCGCAGATAAAGAAACATCATTGTTCCAACTTTTGTTCCAACCACGATTCTAATAACTTGCCCCGTATACACTTTTTGACTTTATATTTAGAGTAAATCAATAAGACCTCAAACAATTATCAAATTTTCAAATGCTTTAGATACAGTGCTACAGCATAACTAGTTTTCAATAAAAGTGATTTAGTAGTTATGGAGGTTTTCAAGCGATAGAATTTTACACACAAGTTTACAAAAAAACACATAATAAGGAACCACAATTTAAATGAATTGTATTTTCGTTCTCCTCATACCTAAAAACGTAAAGAAAATTTACTCCCTGTATGCAACCGAAAATAATAATGTACTTTTGTTCGAAAAGTCAGTAAAAATGAACAGTAATGATAGTTTAAGTATTTATTATTCATTAATGCATTTTCTTATATTTTTATATTTGTCTAATGATATTTTAATTCAACACGATAATTGTGCCGCTTCTATTAAAGTACAGATCGATTAATATCTTTCAAAACACCTATTATGTAAATGACCATTAACAAAAAGTTTCATACATAATGAAACAAGTCACGGAGCACAGCGAACGGTGCAAAAGGTAATTAATTCCATCACTTGCATCAGTCCACTTCTATTAGCAAAACTATCTGTTTGCTATTGGAGTACAAACCTATACGTAAAGTTTAAAAAGTTGGATTACTAGTCATCAAAATATAGAAATATGAATATTATGTCGATTAAACCCGTTCCAAATATTTATTATTTGTAGATCCAAAGTCCAAAATTGAATAGCAGCAAAAATATCTGCTTGTAAGTTGTACATCTGTGTATACCCGCTAAGGTTCAAAACAACATATCTGGAAGAATATGTAATATTCGACTAAAATTAATTTTTCTAAATGTCATCATGCTTGGTAGCACGTCCCTAGTGTCATAGCTGTTTCTATCCACTTTTGTCCCAAACTTTCCCCTTTGTCCCCTTGTAGTTTCTAAAATGAACCATTTTGAGATAAGAAAATTGAAAAAATCTTCTTTTTAAGAGTTCAAAACTCGTAATAGTAAAATTTTCAATATCTGAAATCAATTCAAATGAAATTGCCTTCCACATGGTAGTTACGACTTAAAATTCTAATAGCATCAGTTTCCTACATGTAGAAGTCACTCAGTCTGGTAAGACCCAAGTTAATAATTAAAATAGACGCCAACTATATACAAACTAACCGAATCTAATCCCTCACGCTGTAACTGTTTTTCTCGATGTCTTGAGTTAAAAAAACAATTTGAAACTATAATAATACATTGCTAATTTTTGTACTACATACAATACTGTGAATCAAATAAGAAGAAACAATAAAAATAAACTAATAGGGTATATTGCTTCAAATTATAATTAAAATATATCTATAAAAACATATTATTTTTTAAATTTACAAAATCATTTCTATTATTAAAAAAAAGCGTAAATCTTAAGATTCTTGATAAATCTAATGTAAATAACGTTCAAAATTACATCTTGAAATGGATTTAATTTAACTAATTCAAATTGTTTAATTTAATTTAAGAAATTAAATCTTCTTTTTGAAAGTTTCAGTTTAGTTTTGAGTTTATTTTTACAACTAAATATCAATTATTATTCTAGAGTTCGAGAAGTAAATAAGATTGTAAAACTGCCCCTTCAACAATTTGCTCTTAATGATATATTAAATTAACAGAAATATTTTAAAATCCCTTCAACAAATACATTTCATTAAGCGGGATGGCTTTAGAATTGGGATTAAAAATGATTACCACAGGCTAACCAATTAATCAGTAAGAATATCCAATTCTAATAAGAAGACTTGTTTTGTCCATACATTTACTTTACACTTTTTCTGTCTTCTGTCAACCAAGTAGTTTGTAATATTATTGAAAGAGCAAAAGTGTTTTTTTTACATTTTACTATTACTGGATTTTTTTTTTAATTGAACTATTAAATTATTTTTTAAAAGGAAAATTAAACTGAATTGTGATCTGTAATTTTTTGAAATTTGAATTTTATTTATTTTATTTTTTAATTTCATATGATAATTTCATATGATATTTACATTTAATAACTTAAGCTATCATAATATTTGCAGATGGAATTGATGTATTATTGAACGATCACTCATTGCGGTTAAGTGGAAAAAAGAAAGTTCCAGTAAAAAAAAAAAATAATAATTTAATCTTACCAAAGAATATATTTAAAAAAAGATACATTGGAAGGTAAAAATTTATTACATATAAAATTAATCAATTAACATAGAAGTGGAATTTAAGAAAAATAAGGGAAATGTGGGAATGAAAGAAATGGAGATACCCTTTTCAAAGAAGCAAAAGAATAACAAAAAGATGATTAATATAAAATTAATATATAAATAAAATTAACTTCAATTTTTTATATCATATTATATATATTTTACTTTTCAGATTTTATGGCAAATGTTAACCAATATTAGTCACATTAATGACAACGATATGCTATGGATGTTAAAACTACTATGTTAGAATAAAAGGTAAGCAAGATCAATACATTTCAGCAGGTACTGGGCTATATTCAAATTATAGATACCTTTTTAGTGTACTTGATTATTAGATATAACTACAAGGTAAATATCAAAATAATTCCAAAACAAAAAGTTACAAAGGAAGTTGAAAACGTAGTGCGCTGTCAATCATAACTAGCAAATGAAAGGAAATTTTTTGTAACATTACATTATGCAATGAGCCTATAAAGATAGCCATTAATGCTTTGTAACTCTTGCGAAGTTTGACACTCGTCGAGATAGTACTTTCAAATTAACCTCTTCTAGCTAACTACTAAATCGGATTAAAATCAATAAAAGAAAAAACAAGATACATTAAACAATATTTGCTTCTTTAAAGGAGTATGTTTGTACTGTTTGAACACCTGTACAAAAGGTAAGCTGCCTTGTCACAATAAGTTTCAGAAACTGTTCACAATGTTTTTTCTGCAAGTTTGTTCTTTCCTGTGAGTTTGCGTGACATGTACTGTGATAAGGTTGCCTAGTTGTGGAGTAATGTGTCCTATTAGCTCTTTCAATGTGCCTATCGATGTGTAGATGCTTGCCGCCTAATGCAGGGGTAATTTTGAATCTATTAATTTTGATGATTAGTCGTAATAGCAAGCGACAGAAAATGAGTGGTCATAGATCACAAGTTTTGAAATGTTAGCGGTAGGGAAAAAACTACAACACAGCAGAACCTGTCGCTTTATGCAATATTTTATTTTCCTGATATGATTCCTGTATGCATACATTTCAGTCATCCCTCGTAATAGTAATACAAATTTAGAGTATATTGCAATCTTTTAGAAGTAATCTCAAATAACAGGAAAATATTTGCAATTAATACATCATTTAATTACATTATTATAAACCGATTATAATATATTAATATATCTTTAATTAATTGAAGATAGTTACTGTAGACCAGAGATTGCAGTCATAACTATCAAAGGTAATCAACAAACAGAACTTACATTGTTTTAAAACTAACAAAATATTTTGTTAGGCTGCTCCGATTGCATTTAATACAACGTGCAATGCGCACTTAATACTGTGACAGACAAATAGGTAAAAGCAGCACTATTAGAGCAATGTTTAACTAAAAAACTGGTCTGAAATCCTATCTTTGAGTGTAATAAAAAATGTAATCTTTTTAGATTTATTTATCTAATATGTTTATTACTTTAAAATCAGTTAAATGATTGTCTGATGATGTCAGATATGTCTTTTATACAGCTTTAACTGTACTTTGTGTTAAACAACATTTTAGCGTTGTCAGAAAAAGATTAGGAAAGTAATCTTATCAGTTTTCAGTAGTCATAATGTATTTTTGTTTATTGGTTTTTCAACTTGAAGTAAATATAAAATTCATATTAGTTACAATACTAGGTAGAAATTTTTGATATTTCAAAATTTTTGACAAAACATTTTGTGAATAATGAATTATTTTCACTATAAAATATTTTATAACAATTTTTTAATATTGTCTAAAAAATATTGGAAAATGCAATTTTTCCAGATATTATCTTTCTTTATATATGTACATTGTCTTTTTCTAAAAATTATAATTAAATATTTGCCAAATTTTCTAACAATATTCATATTTCTAGGAACAAGTAAAATATGTCACGTTCCCTTTTCACCGGTTGATTTCACCGGTGCTAAGTAGGAAATAAAAAGATTTCCACCTTAAAGTTAAAAAAAAATTTCAACTTTACTCAATATGACAATGGTTGCATGTGGAAAAAGTTTCACTTGTTTAGCATACGACAAAGCCCCATCTTCTTACAATTCCAGCAATATTTTGCTCATCCCTTGCCATAAGGGTTGGTCATATAAAAAGTTGTTTCAGTCAAAAGTTTTAGATAAACAAAAGTTTAGATAATGATCACTTTAAACCAATTCAATACTGTGCCTATTAAGGCACAGTATTCTACCTCCTGGGCCAGTGGTTGATGATATAAAAAAACTTTACTTAGATAATTTTAAATGAATTCTATATTTTACTTAATAAGAAAGTTGTAGTGATATTTTATTTTTTGATTGGCGCAAAATTATGGTATTATTGTGTTCACAAGAAAGTGAAATGTATAGATAATACATATATATAAATGTATATATAAACTTTTGAACTGAGGGTGGTTTTGGGATCTGGAGGATGTGAAATGTGAAGACATGTCGACATTTTCCAGAAGTCAAATTATGGTTTACAACAGGTAGCTTTTTATGAAATCTACCTGAATGTAAATAGTTGTTTTTTTAATATTCTTTCATAATTTAGCTGTGTAAAATAACTACAAACCTAGTTCTGTATATAAACCGAAGTGAAGAGAAAATAAAATTTTTTATTTCAGGTCTCACTCCGATATAAACCACAAATGAAAAAATACTATCACATTCTAGGATTATACTTAATAAATATAATATAATTATTATAATGTTATTTTTTTTAAATTACTGACAGAATTATTTATACGTACATGCACTGGTTTTGTATACGGAATAAATTTTCAAAAAAAAAAAATTGAAAGATAAAGAAACATGTTCATTCCTGTTTCAGACGGTACAAACATTATAAAAACAATGTAGAGTTCAAAATTGAGTGAGATAAGCAGTTAGATTTATTATTAAAAAAGATTGCAATTGTTTATGGAATACAGAATTATACATAAGTATAATCATAAGAATTGAAAAAACATGGTCACAAGGTTTACATGGTCTGAAATATTAGTTGAGCAACAAATTAACAATATTTGTCATCGAATTTGAACAATAAAACCACGGAGAAAGTTAATGGGAATAGTCTTTTAGAATTAGTAATGCTTCAGAACGAGATGAAGTGACAGTTTTAAAAAAGCGATGACCATTTAAAATTTTTCTTTTTCTATCTTATATAACATTCATAGTTCATAAAAAAACTATTCTGTACTAATAATTTTTTTTCTGATGTTTTTCTTTCAGAAATTTTAAGATGGAATATGACAAATCAATTTGCATTGAGATTAATTCTACCAACAAAATGTTATGTATTTGATGGTAAATGAATACGGTTCCGATAAAAATCAATAAGAAATCTTCATTCATAAGCAGTATGTGTGTAGTTAGGAGGTTGGTAGAAGGCGGGAAATAGAAGATGACGAATCCTCAGTTTTGCCAACAATTGAAATATTTGTTTATTGGAAACACTGAGACAACAATAAAAAAGTTTCATTCATCAATAGTAGGCAGCAGTTAAGTAGCTAGCAGACAGTAGTAGACGGAAAATAGAAGATGTCAACATAAAATATTTGTTAATTGACAACACTATGAGTCAACAATGAAAAAGCTTCATTTATCAAGAGTAGACAGCACTTAAGTAGGTAGTAAGCAGTAAAGTAGATAATGTGATGTAAGTGAGGTAGTAGGCAAGAAATAGATGAACATAAAATATTTGTTAACTGACAACACTAAAAAAAGCTTCATTCTTCAGTAGTAGACAGCAATTAAGTAGGCAGTAGGCAGGAAATAGAAGATGACACAAAAACTATTTGAAATATTTGTTAATTGACAACACTAAAAAAAGCTTCATTCTTCAGTAGTAGACAGCAGTTAAGTAGGCAGTAGGCAGTAAATAAAAGATGACAACATTAAATATTTGTTAATTGACAACAATGTGAGACAATGAAAAATCTTCATTCATCAATAGTAGGCAGTAGTAGATGAGAAATAGAAGATGACGAATCCTCAGTTTTGCCAACCTTTAAAATATTCGTAAATTGAAAACACTGAGACCAAAGGGAGTTTCCCACAGTGAAAACAGAAATTCCAAGGTGGCCGACACTGTGTATGCAGTACCTGCATTCTTGAGGTTATGTTAACACAGCACTAGTGCCTCTGTAGGTTAGAAACGAACTAGATGAAGAGACTAGCAGCAGTATGCAGGGTACACTTAATACATATAAAATTCATTGCTGATAAACAATAGACTCTATTGTTAATATATTAATATTAATATATATTAATATTAATATTTATATTAATATTAATATGTTTTTCTTGATTCATCTTTTGTTTCAGACCCCTGATGCTGACAAATATTCTTACTTAATATTCATATAATATTTTATATTAATATTTAATCATTAACATTTGTCATACTGTAATAGTTACGATGGACTACAGAAAACTACAGTTACCTATGAAGAGAAACTCAGTCTATCCGATCATACAATGATACTTCCCATTCACAAAGAACATGTAAAGAGAAAAAAAGGGCAAATTACACACTTGCATTCTTACAACAAATGCTATAACACACAAAAACCTAGTTCATGAGTTCAGAGTCAAGATTATGGACGGTTAATGCCGACGGTTAAGGAGAAAAGTAGTAGATCCTGTAAAACATTAACTGCATCAAGGATTTGTGTAACATAAACACCCTACCTGTCCTGACCTGTCTTGTCCTGTCTAGTCCTAACCTGTCCTATCATGACTTGGACCAGGTTCAGGTTCTGACCCAACATTATGTTAGGTAATATTTTGTCAGCACTAATGGGGGTTTTTATTATGGGTAACATAAGGCATGGGTAACTTGGGCAGAGGTAGGGGTGAATTGAACATTTGATCAGCATAAGGATATATAGGGTTTTGGTGTGAGGTGTTTGTTAAGGAGTAGTAGGAGATAAAGTATGTAAAACAATGTTGTGATAGGTGTTATGTATCATCAAGTTTTTGATGTAGTTAATGTATTTGCAGCATTTGCTGCTTTTCAACTGACCCATCGGTATTAAATCAGCGCCGGTTGCTTTGATTACAGCTCTTTATGCCCTAATTTCACATTAATTTGTTTTATCAGATTCCTTCAAGTCTGAATTTTTGTAGAATAACAATTGTAACAAACTAGGTCTAATAATTGCTCATCAATATGCATTCCCTTTTGGTCAAAGCTGACAATTTTCTCTCATATTTCACTTACATCTACTTTCTTGACTCTGAACAATTATCATCCACTATACCCTTTATACAGTTCTCTACTTTTGTACACACGTTGATAGTTTCACATACCAACAGTAGTAATATACTGAAGTAAACTGGAAATATCACTGTTTACTGTTATCCGAATGTATATTATATATTATCTATATCATTAATATATCAAAAACAAGAATTATACAAAAAAGAAATATTGTAATATCTTTATTTCTTACAGAATTTTAATTGTAATATCCCTTGGTATTTGATTGATCTAAAATTGAAGAATTGAAGAAATTTTGTTAGGTAACTATTTGTCTGTAGTCCATTATAATTATTGCAGTTTAACGGTTACAAATTGAATATGGAAATAGAACATCTTTGATACACATCATCCAAATAACAGTAAAAACATAAAAAAATACAGTATCAAGATATCATAACATCACAATAAGTGATGTTTTTCAGCATCAGGGGTTACCCGACCATAACACTGATAATGTCTACACCTAGGTTGGTTCTAACCCTCCACAGAGCTAGTGTCACCAAACTAATTTTGTTTTAAATGCTAAATGTTATACCAATCTAGTTTATTTTTTCATGTTATAAATATTATCTATTTAACAAATATCTCAAAAGTTTAAAAAACTGTGGGAACACAATCTTCTATTTCGCCCTTGAACCAACTACTTTATCTTGTAATGTTTAAAAAATTTTTTGTAAATTTTTAGATAATTAAAAAAAAAGATTACATTGTTAATAAAAAGAAATCATTACATAACAAAAAAAGTCTATAACTTCATATTGAAATAATTACAAATAAAATTAACATAAATGATTACAAAAAATTGAAAAAGAAAAACTACAGCCAAAAGAAATCGTTACATAACAAAAAAAAAAAAAAAATTTCTTTAAAGTAATTGAAATAGAAAATACTACCATCAAAATAAATTTTTATGTAAAAAAAAAAAAAATCATTACAAAATAAAAATTTCTGCCTACTGCTGTCATCATATTCAAATAGTTACAAAGTTTAAATAATTAAATGATTTACATTCATCATATTGAAATAGTTGCAAAGAAAATTAACATAAATGATTACAAAAAATTGAAAAAGAAAAAATTACAGCCAAAAGAAATCGTTACATAACAAAAAAAAAAAAAAATTTCTTTAATGCAATTGAAATAGAAAATACTACCATCAAAATAAATTTTTATGTAAAAAAAAAAAAAAAATCATTACAAAATAAAAATTGCTGCCTACTGCTGTCATTATATTCAAATAGTTACAAAGTTTAAATTAAATGATTTACATTCATCATATTGAAATAGTTGCAAAGAAAATTAACATAAATGATTACAAAAAATTGAAAAAGAAAAACTACAGCCAAAAGAAATCGTTACATAACAAAAAAAAAAAAAATTTCTTTACTGTAATTGAAATAGAAAATACTACCATCAAAATAAATTTATATGTAAAAAAAAAAAAAAATCATTACAAAATAAAAATTGCTGCCTACTGGTGTCATCATATTCAAATAGTTACAAAGTTTAAATTAAATGATTTACATTCATCATATTGAAATAGTTGCAAAGAAAATTAACATAAATGATTACAAAAAATTGAACAAGAAAAAATTACAGCCAAAAGAAATCGTTACATTAAAAAAAAAATTGCATTTTACTACTTTCATCATATTGAAATAGTTACAAAGAAAATGTATTACATAATTCATTAAAAAAAAATGAAAAAGAAAAAACTACCATCAAAAAAAATGTTTACGTAAAAAAAAAACAAAATTCCTGCCTAGTCATATTGAAATAGTTACAAAAAAAAAAATACAACTGTCAAAAGAACATTTGCATTTACATTAAAAAAAAAGATTACAACAAATCCTTACGTAAAAAAAAAAAAAAAAAAAAAAAAAAAAATCAAGATAAAACTACCATCAAAAGAAATTATACAGTTGAATGTAACTGTCTACTAATGTAACTGTTGAATGTTAGCTGTCTACTAATTTCATCATATTAACATTTTACAAAGAAAATTAAAAAATACTATCTAAACAAATATTTCAAAAGTTTGCATAACTGTGGGTACGCCATCTTGTATTTCTCGCTTGCACCAACCTTTTATATTGAAATTGTTACATACTTAACAAAAAAAAAAAAAAAAATTGTTATATATTTATAAAAAAATACAAACATGCTCAGATTCACATTGTTTTTTTTATTATTTATTATAATATCTCTTAATATTATTGTTACACCATAAATAACAAACAAGTTCTCTCAACATAGACATAAAGATCAACTAGAAGGTTCAGTCTTAGTAACTATAACTGTTACTTTTTATTAAATAATACTACCTTTATAGATTCATTTTTACATCTCCAAACTTCCATACTGTTTTATTTGTTAAATTCTTACTTATTTTAAGAGGATATTTCATTAATTCTGTTTTTCTAACATCAGTCCTTTTCATCCATTAGTCTTCTTACTTGAAATCACAAGTTCAAGATTGTACAGTATCTGCTAATTGGCAGGGATTCACTTCTGGGTTGCCAGAATTACATTCTGGTGTTATTTATTTAAACATTAAGTATTCATTGTTATCTTATCTCTTAATAAAGATGCTTCCTTTAATGGTGTGTGACAAAAGACACACCTATTGCTTGGACATATCCTTCAATAACGAGCAAGTCCTGTATCACCGACACATTTCTTGTAGCTATATGATATTGATACTCTATAATTTGATACAAACTTGGACAATTTTAATGAATAAAACATGTAATCCTGTTGTTGCTTAAAGAATAAATAAATATATATTTGTTTACCGGTAAGCTATAAAACGAGCAAAACAATAACAATTAACTGGCACTACAATTACACCAATTACAAGTTTAGCTGGCACTATACCGCCAAGGATAATCCACCTCCATAATGTGGCCTTATGAAGAAAATCCTAGGATATGTCTGCAGTAGTCTTCCTCTTCCAGCCGATTCTATCATGTGCTAATCTCTTTGTTTCCATACACGTTTTACACCCAACATACTGTATGTATGATTTGTTCAATATTCTCTAATCTTGATCTTCCTCTTGTATTGTTTCCTTCAACTATGCTCTCTATTACGGTGTGCAACAAACTGTTATGCCGTAGTACATGTCCTATCTGCGTATCTTGCCTTTTCTTTGATAAGCTTCATAATCAGGGCACCTCGTCAATCCTTTGTAACACTTCTTCATCGGTTCTGAAAACATATAAGAAAACACTCCATATGAATGTTATCATCAGTTGTTTTCTTAATTTTTTGTTTTTTATTATATTGTTTGAGGTTTTTAATTTTCTTATCGAATGCTAATTTTGTCTGTTTTATTTTGCTAATTATGTAATTCAAGATTCACCCATCTAACGTAATTCTGCTTCCAAGATAGGTGAATCCTTCACACACTATAATTTATGTCCATTCGTATCTATATCATCTTTTGTACCATTACATTTAAGTAGTATTATCGGTAACTATTATCGGCAAAAATTTCCCCCCACCGCTAGCAATTGTCATGTCTAGAAGATAATTTGGTGGATTCTACTGTTTGTAAAAACAGAAAATAAATATAATCAGATGCCAAATGTTTTTCAAACTTATAAAATGAAGAGTAGTAAGTTTTTTAAAACTGTAAATAATCTGATACAAAATGTAAAATTCAAAACCGCTCCACTGGAATAACAATCTGTAGGAAGTTTTATGTATGATAATGGTAAACTCTTATCCATATATTTTACATGGAAAGATGAACCGCTTTATATAAATATGTATTTAAAAACATAAGCGCATAATATTTCCAAGCCGTCTTTGTTAGAAAAAAAACCCTTAATTAAGGTTTTATCAGCACAATGCAGAGCAATTTTTTTTAACGATTTTTGAGTAGCGATCAATGTGTTGGGTTCATCACTACACTAACTAAACAAAACAGCAGTTAAAAACAATGGGATGCAGGTCAACCTGATTCAAAAAAAGAAAACAAATGTTATGGCAATTGGTTTTTAGGATGTAAGTAGAAAAATTCTCATTAATTATCTTAAAGGATGAAACAATAAATGGCGAATATTATGCGACCCTACTAAATTGATGAAATTAACAGGTTGACTGCTGTGAGACATCAATTTCATTAGCATATTTTCCACTGTACACAAAATTTCGGCCCTTATTGTTTCCAAGAAATATCTTTACGACTTCTTTTTCAACGACCTCCTCCATTTTGGTTTGAAAGGCCATCTTTGACAGTTGTTCTAATAATAAAATACGTTGCCATTCTTTTCTAGTCCAATGTCATTCCTGCTGCCCAAGAAACATAAAAATTTCGTGAAAAGAAATAATCGTCCGAAAAATGGACCTTCTAGGTGGCGTTGGGGTTGAGTTATTTAGGAAAAATTGTATTTATGGACCGATTTGGCTCATATTCAGAATATATATGAGTTACATGAAAAGAAAAACTTTTGCAAAAACTATACCTGCTAGGTGGCGCCGGAATCGAGATATTTACGAAAAAACAAATATACAAACAACTTTCTTCTTCTATATATATAAAAGGCAACGTTGATATGTGTGTCCGCTATAAACTAAAAACTACTGAACCGATTTACGTGCGGTTTTTTGCAAAATGGTCCGCGTTGTCCGGAGAAGGTTTAAAGATATTGAAATCCTCGATTTGATCAATAGAAAGAAAGTTAGGGGTATTTTGAACAGAATACTGTGTTTAGAGAGTAGTTTGAACTAAAACTTACAAAGTGAAAGGTTAAATTTTGTGAAGTTCGTAACGTTCAGTTTTTAATGTTTTAACAAACTTTCAATTGTGTGCATTTAATCTATATATATTCAAATCCAGCAATAGTGAAGCATTGCCAGGTCCAGATGTGCACCTGCCCTTTTGATTGCAATCCACTTGACCGGACCCCATGGTCCGATTTGGCCGTTAACTAAGATTTTGCGACGAGTTATTTTTAAGGAACAATTGAGAATAATTGGCGCAAAATTACGGAAGTTATAGTGTCCACAAGAAAGTGAAATACGGTTTTTTTTCAGGGTCCGATCGGTCACGAAATTAAAACCACAGTGAAAATAAATTTTTTTTATTTCTAACAAGTACTTACATAGTTACGCTATTTCTCTACATAGTTTCAACTCCGATTTAGATATTTCCAATTATTATGTAAATAATAGGAAACAGAAACTATCCTAAAAATATTTATAATATATATTTATTTATTATAAATATTTATAATAAATGCCCAGATATGTTACAAGAGGTATTCACTTTTTTTTAAAATATTAATCTGCCATATTAATGCTCACAACTTGTAGATGAGAATACTGTAATGTAAAAAAATGCATAGCATGACTGAGATTCAAACCAAGGATCTTCTGAATGAAACATAATAAGCTATCAATAAGTATGTATGAACGTAATAACAGACTGTTACTTACTTAACTAATTCAGATAGTACTTCAATATCAGTGATGACACCATCCATTGTCGGACTGTAATAATCAGGCAATTTATTTTCGACTAGAACTTTTAATAACCAAAATCATGTATCTTCACAATGTGTCACTAATAATAGAAGGCCGGCTATGTAATTTAAACCCTATTGAACAACAAGAAGAGGTACAATTAAAAACAAAATCTATCAATTCAATAAAAAAAAATGTAAATAACATTGTTTGTATAATTATTTTTATTATGAAACAGATTTCACTTTAATTTAGTTACTGTCGATTACATATCGATTACCAATGGTATTAGCTAATGATAAATTTAGATAAACTGGATGTGATTTTCAAAACTTGTTTATTAAATCTTTGGCTGCTCGCCTTTTATTACTATAAATTACATTTAACTGAATTACAATTGACATTTAGAATACTATATGTTTCCAAAATGATGAATTGTAAAACATTTGAGCAACACCATGAGACAACCAGACAATTATCATAACTAGTATCTAATGATCTCTTATTGTATAATTTAAAAAAAAAAAAAAACAGAAATGGTTCATCTACTATGAGTCACAAAGATTTCTAAATATTATTTAACTACTTGAACCAACTGTATCTGAGGTTAACTAACATCAAGCAATAAAAGTTATTGCCTAGTGTTGAGCTCAAGATACCAGATTTTAAACGGTAGATAATGGAACCTCTACTGAACATGATTTTAATTAGTGAAAATAAAATAAGCTGATCTAAAATGAAAGAAAGAAAATTCAATTACTATGACTAAACATAAAATTTTTTCTATTGCTGATGGGAATTACAACCTAAGTCCCCATATTAGATATTCTTTAAAGCCTATTTTCCTTTGGTAGCTGCAAACTTTTGTCGAAGATTATAATTTTTTGGAAACATTCCTGGAAACTTCTTCATGAAATCAACAATGATGTTTTCCAAATAAAAACAAGCGACAAGTAAAAGTCATGCAGTGCAAAGTCAGAAGTATAATGAACGGTCCAGAGATATTACACTATTTTATATAAGTTACTTCTTGACCAGTATTGACTGACGTGGCAGTAGCTGCATATTAAAAAATTTAACTGTTTGTTTTGATTTATATTTACAAGATATTTCCTTTTGATTACATCCTGCGGACAACAAAGAATATGAATATAAATTTCCACGTTTATTATCCGACTTCCAAAATGAATTCATGATGGTCATTAACTTGCGCATCAGAAGAAACCTCCAACAATATGATGGAAGGTGTTCCCATAGCCAAGCCAACAACACACTCTTCCCTTCATTCCTGACACCTTGCATCATAGTTAAACATCTGTCACTCAATGGTTATTCATCAGTTAACGTTACTCTTTATTTTCAATATTAACGTAAAGCCTTACATGTTTCTGCAATCATACTCGTACTACTGTACAAAATGTTATTTTCTTGGAACATTGTTACATACTTAATCTTGCTTTGTTTTTTCATAAACTTATAATTAATAGTTTTCCCTCTTAACAATTTATCTATAAAAAAAAAAAAATACGAACGTATAATTTACCTTTTTGATAGTCTTCAGTCAGTGGTGTATATCGTCACTGGAAACAGCGATTATGTTATTATTAAATTATTTTAGCACTGGCTAATTAAAGTTTCTACAATTGATTATGACTGTTAATTATATTTTGATGTTTAAAAAAAGTTATTTAAAGTAGAGTAAAATCTATGGACCAGGATATAATACTATGTACCGATTTTTTATTATTATGGGACTGGATTTTTTTAAAATATTTCATTCTGTTTATTTTATACTTACTTAAATTTCTGTAATGTTGGAAAAATCTTTTTAATTAAAAATATTATTTATGTGAAAAACAATACATAATTAAATAAGAATTACTATTAAATTATTGTCTCGAATATTATACAGCTATAAAAAAATTATTTATAATCACTTACTTAAAAAAAAATGTATTTTAAAATAACAGCTAAATAATGTAAAAAGTACATTGTATCACATAATTAAATTCATTACAAGCTGCTGTTCTGTAACTCAAAAGCAATGTACCGGCTAATCATATTTTTTAAGAGAATTAGGTATAGTTTACACTGACATGAAAAATTTAACCACATAATTATTTACAAATATTAATTAATTTGTGACATAATATTTTTCATTAATAAACAAATTTCTTATCAAAATGAACAACAAGGTTTTTGTAATTTTAACAAACAATGATTCCTAATAATGAATAAAACAGCCGCTGATAAAATTCTTTATAACTGAAAAACTTTCAAATCTCATAAGAAAAATATGAAAAAACTATTCAATAGGCGGTTAATATGGTGTATTTTTACTATTTTTGCATGTTTCACATGGCAGGGGGAGGAATGTAGGGAAATATTACTTTTTTTACTTTTTCAAAGAAAAAATTGCAGAAATTAACAAAAAATTAGAGGAATAAAATAATAACATAATCTGTGACTTTTTTACCATCATGATGAGATGGCTGAAACTGGGTGAGTTACAAGCACTTCTATTTTATAGCTTAGTTCCTGCCTTAATATTTATGAAAAACAATGTTCTATTATCAGTTCCTTATACGGGCATGTTCTAGCAAGCTTTAGAACAATTAGATAATGTAATGTGTAAATAAGCTGAATAAGTTTCTTATTTTAGTCAAAACCTATTTGACCATTAAAAATCCCATTCATTTTTCTTTGAAATTCATTCCAAGGAAATATTTTTCGTACACTTCTGTTAATTGCCATCAACATGAATATTCCTGTACAAGTTACATTGCTTAAAAATAAAATGGTTCATTTATACTTCTTTAATAGTATTACTGCTGGAAATGTTTTAAGATAAATAGACATATAAATAATAAACAACAATACACAATTATTTAAAGGAACAATAACAGGCAAAGTATTTCAAGATATTCTTTCTTGCCGTTATCATTAAGGAATTGTACGACGTTATGTATTTGCTTTTTAAAATGAAAATGATATTTATTTAATTGATAAAAAAAGTTTAGAAAGCCTACTTCATTCAATAAGTAGATTAAACATTGTGTACCGGTTGCAATTTTGTGATTAAATCCTTATTATTCTTCAAACTGATAACCCATTAAATTTTGTCTCGATCATAACATGGCGGTAGACAGGAACAACAAATTTTGCTAGATTACTACATTTACACTGCTAGCGTGTCGCTGTTACTATGTGAGATCCAAATGAAGTTGTCAAAACAGATGGATCTTTGTTTATAAAATTAAAATATCTAATCAAGAAGTTCAGCAATGGGTATTTGGCGGAATAAGCAGGCAAATAAAATATTTCCTACTTGCAGTTCCATATCACTGTCATGATCTTAAACGCTAATTGTTTGTGACCATATTGCCCAGTAAAATTAATGGTGCATGTAAAATAATAATTATTAAAATTTTAGATAATAAATATGTAAAGTATCAGGATGATTGATTGAAATAGAAAATACTACCATCAAAATAAATTTATATGTAAAAAAAAAAAAAAATCATTACAAAATAAAAATTGCTGCCTACTGCTGTCATCATATTCAAATAGTTACAAAGTTTAAATTAAATGATTTACATTCATCATATTGAAATAGTTGCAAAGAAAATTAACATAAATGATTACAAAAAATTGAAAAAGAAAAAATTACAGCCAAAAGAAATCGTTACATTAAAAAAAAATTGCATTTTACTACTTTCAACATATCGAAATAGTTACAAAGAAACTTTATTACATAATTCATTAAAAAAAAAATGAAAAAGAAAAAACTACCATCAAAAAAAATGTTTACGTAAAAAAAAAACAAAATTCCTGCCAAGTCATATTGAAATAGTTACAAAAAAAAAAATACAACTGTCAAAAGAACATTTGCATTTACATTAAAAAAAAAGATTACAACAAATCCTTACGTAAAAATAAAAAAAAAAAAATCAAGAAAAAACTACCATCAAAAGAAATTATACAGTTGAATGTAACTGTCTACTAATGTAACTGTTGAATGTTAGCTGTCTACTAATTTCATCATATTAACATTTTACAAAGAAAATTAAAAAATACTATCTAAACAAATATTTCAAAAGTTTGCATAACTGTGGGTACGCCATCTTGTATTTCTCGCTTGAACCAACCTTTTATATTGAAATTGTTACATACTTAACAAAAAAAAAAAAAAAAATTGATATATATTTATAAAAAAATACACACATGCTCAGATTCACATTGTTTTTTTTTATTAATTATAATATCTCTTAATATTATTGTTACACCATAAATAACAAACAAGTTCTCTCAACATAGACATAAAGATCAACTAGAAGGTTCAGTCTTAGTAACTATAACTGTTACTTTTTATTAAATAATACTACCTTTATAGATTCATTTTTACATCTCCAAACTTCCATACTGTTTTATTTGTTAAATTCTTACTTATTTTAAGAGGATATTTCATTAATTCTGTTTTTCTAACATCAGTCCTTTTCATCCATTAGTCTTCTTACTTGAAATCACAAGTTCAAGATTGTACAGATTATCTGCTAATTGGCAGGGATTCACTTCTGGGTTGCCAGAATTACATTCTGGTATGGCTATTATAAATTTAATGAAATGTGACAAAAATTAAGATAACACTGAGATAATAGTAAGATGTAATGATAGGAAAATGTAATAAAACAAAATTCATAAATCTTATTATATAGACTGTAAAATTACAAAAAAGATGGATGACATAATAAACAAGATATTAAAAGTAGGTTACAATTTTTTTTCTTAATGTTTTGACTATTTTTATTTACTTACTTTCCTTCTAAATACTTTTTCTTTTGTTTTGTTTTTGTAGGTGAATTTATTTTTACTAATTTACCCTCACAAAAAAGAACACATATCTTAAAAGTAAATTAAACAAAGATTTCACCATATTAAAATGTATCTTTTCTGCATCAAATTTTATTTGAAAAAGCCCTACATTAATTAAGTAAAATTATGTGTAAAAGTACCTAATTTTTCCAATACCTCTTTTCCAATTTATATAATTTCAATATTTCATAATTTTGCTATAATCTTCAAAAAATAAATTAAATTTACAAACAGAAGTTTACCTGCAACTTAAATATTTTTATAGATTTTCTAATGGTTGCTTTGAATAAAACAAGAAAAAAAGGTAAGCATACTTTAAAATATACTATCTAAGCTCTCAGGATACTTTTTATTGTAACGATCCACATTCTTAACAACATTATTAAGATTGTTACATAGTTTCATAATTTCAACTGACAGTGGGATGGAAAAACTATACTGAAAAGTTACAAATTAAGACTACTTGTAATGAAAAGGGTAATTTTTACAGTCGTACCACCACTACGCATAATAACTATATAGACAAATACAAGATCTATTATACTCTACAGTTACATGTAGGAGGCAATAATTTTTTAAAATAACTTTTAAAAATTTATGGAACTTTAAAACTGTACTACTAGGAAAAGTGATGAAAAGTAGAATATTTTTTATGCATAATTTTTCCAATTCCAACAGGCTTTCTTCATATACGAGGGTTATTTTTTTTTGAAGGTCCGATCGGTCATGAAATTAAAACCACAGTGAAAATAAAAAATTTTTTATTTGTAACAACTACTTACATAGTTACGCTATTTCTCTACATAGTCGCCACTCCGATTTAGAGATTTGTCGTAGCGTGGTACTAACTTTCCAATACCCTCGTCATAGAACGGAGCCGCCGGTGTTTTCAACCTTGTTTCTACGCCGGTCTGGAGCTCGATGTCGGTACCAAAATGTTGTCCTTCTAGCCAGCGTTTCATGCGAGCAAAGAGGTGAAAATGGGATGCAGTCCAGGCCGTATGGTGGGTGATCAAACACTTCCCGACGAAAACGCTGCAGGAGCTTCTTTGTTACAGCTGCAGTGTGCAGTCGAGCATTGTCATGGAGAAAGACAATGCCTGATGACGACATTCCTTTCCGCTTATTCTGAATCGCCTTCGTAGACATTGAAGAGTCACACAGTATGAGGCTGCAGTGATGGTTGTGCCATGTTCCATGAATTCCACCAAGAGAACTCCATTCCAGTCCCTGTACACAGTAGCCGTACGCTTTCTGTTGGAGAAGGTTCGCTTGAACTTCTTTGGTTTACTGGAAGAATGAGAATGCATCCGTCGTTTGGATTGTTCTTTTTTTCTTCAGTTTCGAAATGTGTCATGTCCCCTGTGACAGTTTTGTTCAAAAAATCTTCTTCATTATGGTAGCGCTGGAGAAACATTAGGGAGGCGTCCATTCTCATTGTTTTGTGATGGTCGAACAGCATCTTGGGAACCCATCTCGCACACAGTTTAAGGTACTGAAGTCTTTCACTCACAACGGTGTAGAGAGCTGACCTTGAAATTTCAGGAAACGAATTGCTCAATACAGAAATTGTGAACCGACGATTTTCTCGAATCGCTTTAAATTTTCTGCACCATTGTCGCACTTTGCTGTCACTCATTGAAGTTTCACCGTACACATTACTTATTCGTCTATGAATTTCAGCCACATACCCTCAGCCTGAAGAAATCAAATTACCGCACACACTTCATACTTGGCGGGAGATGCTATTGTTGTAGACATGTTTACGTGCTAGCTGCGTGTTCAGAACTAAACGAAGTGACGCAGTGTGATTGAAGGCCATACTAGAGACGCTGCGCAACACATATGCACAAAGGTTCATCTGATTTTTGCACAGGTTTTTATTTCACGGCCGATCGGACCTTGAAAAAAATAACCCTCATACATTGAAACTAATAACAGTAATAGAAAACAAAATGGATTTTATTAATGGTTTTGATAGCGTATAAAACATTTTTCAATAAATTGCTTTTATAATAAAAAAAAAACTAAAAAAAACTATACAACTCTTCAAAGAAAAGCTTCTTTGACACATGTATGCTGTCTAGTGATGACAGAATAAAAAAAATCTGACATCAACATTGTAATACTTTCCTGACATCGGTTATTTACTCTTATATAGCAGAAAAATAATTATTCATGAAAAAAGTTTACCTAAGATTCCTTTTTTGGAGTGGGGGATAATTTATGATGATATTTAATTGTAAAATTATCATTATTTTTTAAATAAACAATAAAAGCTTTAAAACTTGAAAAAAGCCTGTATTTTATTTTTACTGCTCCCCACCTCCAAAAAATCACCCTTCCAAGAAGGTATTATTTTTCTGATTTACTATGTTAAATGGAAGAAACTAAACAAAATTCCACAAAAAAATTTACAACCAATAAAAAGTTACCTAAGAAATCTTTTTTAGGGTGAATTATGATGAAATATTTATTGTAATATTATTACTAGAAGTTTATTATTTAAACTTGTAGTTAATAATTAAACCAATAATATTGGTTTAATTATTAACTTTAGTAATTAAGAGTTTAAACAAATTTTAACCAAGAAAGTTTTTAAAATAAATCAGTAATTTTAAACTCTGATCAGCTCCCCATCTCAAAATATTTTTCTGGATCGCATACACTACTACTATGCCTAGGAAGTCATTAAAAAAAAATAAGTAATAAATAAAAACTTAGCTATTTTGATTTTTGGGGAAGAAAGAAATTTTGGGAAAATGCTTTTTTTTTTAAATGGTAAGATAAGTATGCATACATTTATAGAGCTTAATATAAAATGGGGTTATGTTAGCAAAATTTTGAGAAAATTGACCCTAAACTCACCCCCCCCCTCACCGTCACTCCCAACTAGAGATATTAGTCCTAAGATTTTACCAATAGATTGCCCTATGTATATAAGCCTATATACAAAAATCTGTTAAACCAGTCAGTGAAAAGTTATTACACTTCATATGTATGTGCATGGCAATGCATGCATATACAAACATTACAACTGAAACATAGATTTAGAGTTTCAACAAAAAACTATACATCTTTAACTCAAGCATTAGATGACATTTTCAAAATTTAGCTTTTTTGAAAAAAAAAAATTACAAAATAAATAAGAGTAAGAAACTAAAAGTTTTGTAATTTATGCTCATTCCAAATCTTGACACATTTTAAACATAATTAATCCTGCCGAAACAGTTAAATTTATCTCATCAACGACAGCAATTCGCTGCCACGCCTAGGCCGGCCGCTGAATGCCAGTAAGTACACGTCCAACATTAAAGCGCTTAGAGCCTTAATCTGGCTGGTAGCCGGCGATATCTCTCAGTTAGTTTCCTACAGTCTCCCAATATATTAAATGCGCCGCTTATGCCCGGACCCAGAATACCTTCATAAAAAAGTACGGTTGTGGATACACCAAACAAGTCCTCCATCAAACGGCTGAATGACAGGTTCCAAGAGACAGGGAATATGGCAGATGCAGCCAAAAGTGGTCTACCAACATGTTACTAGAAAAGTTGGTTGACATGTAAGCTGCATATTCTGTTAGTTTCAAGAAGTCTGAGCAATGTCTATCTAGCCAGTTCGGTCTCCACTTTGGTAGTGCCCACGTAGCATTGCGCAAGTGTTTAAAGATGCATCCATACAAAATTCGTGTTATTCACGATTTGTTACCTGCCACACTGGAAAACACGTAGCTTTCTGTCAGTGGTTCATTTCATCTCTAACACCAGATGGGAAAGAACTCGACGGTTGGTTTTAGTCTGACGAGACATGGTTCACCTTGATGGATACGTGAATGCACAGAATTCATGCGTTTGGTGTATGGAAAATCCAAATCAACTGCACGAGTTTCTTCTGCAAGAATGAAAAGTGGGTGTTTGGTGTGCAATGTCACATAGGCGAATCTTTATGACATTCTTTCATGGCACAGTGAACAGTGAGCGCTACATACAAATGGAGCAATACTTTGTAAACACATTACCTGCAGACCAGTTACAGTGCATTTAGTTTCAGCAGGATAATGCTACGGCTCATACAGCCAACAACACTATGACTTTCTTAGATCAGTGTTTTCATGGAAAGTGATTTTGAAGTTGTTGGGCTCCTTCAGTCTCCTGATTTATCCCCTCCTTACTTTTTCTTGTAGGGATACCTTAAGGATGCCACTTACAAAACTCAACCTCACACCATTCCCAAATTGCATAATAAAACTGAATGATGGGTTGCTGCGATTCCTCAACAAACATTACATGTGTTTAAGAGCATGCAATGTCATATTCAATTATGTGAATCGCAAAACGGAGGCCACTTTCAAGAACTATTGTAACTGACCCATTTTCTTGTAAGGTTGCATCACTTTTTGAACACCTTGTATTTTTCTTTTTTACTTTCCCATGTATATAGCGGCTACAGATATATAGAAGGGAAAGTAGTGATCAGTCAAAACTGGGAATATCTGGTTTTCATCAAATTTTGATGATTGACCCCTAAGAACCTCAGAAAACTGAAAATCAAAATTTCTGCGACAAAATATGTGTATGTATGTCTGTATGTAAGTATGTATGTTGTGTACATACATATGTATGTATGTAAGATGGCATGTAAATCGCCTTCTATCTCCCAAACTACTTGACCGATTTTCACCTAACTCAACTACAGTATTTCTATAGTAAGGGCACTGATGTTATTCAATTTTCAATTCGAAAGGTCAAGGGGAGGGGATACAAGGGGGAAAACAAAATTGTCTCCAGAATTTGCATAATTAAGGTTATATATATTTTTAATAATTTTGTGAATATTAATAAACAACTTTTGTAAAAAAATTTTTTTTTAGTTATATCTTGCTTCAGAAAAGGAGTTAATGGGATTTTTTTCAGCTATATTTTCTACATCAATTTTTCAACCAAATTTTAGCCTATCCCACTCCAATGGTCTGTGCTAACAAAAGACATTTTTTTAATTTAAAAAAAAATTTAATGTATTTTAAATTTAAATCCATTTCGTACATTACTCTTTCAATTTAAAACGTAAAAATATTTTTTATGGGGCTTACTCTTTAGTATTCCTTGAAAAAGGATAAAAAAATAACCAAAAATGTTCACCCCCTTCCTAAAAAATTAGAACTCTATTTACTTAGAATTATGGCTATACTTTGTTGGCTGTATGTTGTTTGTGGTTTTGTTGGCTGTAACTTTTTAAATAACTTTAAAAAGTTTCGATACTTACGTATTAACGCCACCGCAGCTATACAGCTTTATTTAAAAACAAAGTAGTCAATCGGATTTCGGTGGAAAATGAACAGTCTCTTTATTAATTTTAATAAATGGTTATTTATATTTATTTATTTTGTAAATATAATTTAACCAAACTTAACCTACGCTCGCTAACCTTGATTAATTAACACCGTAATTTTTTTGAGTATTTATTTAATAAATTCAGTAATTATTGCAATTATTTATTATTTAAATAATCAAAACAATCCTGTTAATTAATCAAGGTTAGCGAGCGAAGCAAGCGTAGGTTAAGTTTGGTTAAATTATATTTATAAAATTTATTAAAATTAATAAAGAGACTGTTTTGAATCTATGTTAAACTCTATATCGGCTCATTTTCAACCGAAATCCGATTGACTACTTTGTTTTTAAATAAAGCTGTAGCTGCGGTGGCGTTAATACATAAGTACCAAAGTTTCTTTTTTGAAATTTATTATCACCCCTCTTGGATTGTTTTCTTAAAAATTAATTTTGACTGAATGCTTCCCCTTGATTATGGGAGCCCCCAAAATGAAAAAAAAAAGTTTTTTTCATTTTTTTAAAACCACAAATGAATGATGGAACTATTATTTGTTTTTAAAAAAAAGAATAAAACATCATCCATCATTCAACTTTTATTCCACAAGTATAGAAATAATCAGTTTTTTTTTTTGTTGTATCTATTTATTTAACTATATATCACAAAATTCGATATAAATATTTTTATATAAAAATATGGAAAAAAAGTCATAATTTTGGTCACTGTTTTTTTAATGAGAGTTACGCAGTTCATTACTGGCTTTTTTTTTTAAGTACAGGTTTAAATTTTATACTGTTTTTATTTTAAAATAAATGTATCAGTAAACCGATCTGAATATGTTTATATGTGGATGGGTACCATCCTAATATTTTCTGCAATGGTGATTAGAAATACTAACAACAATATAGAAAACAATGGGGAAAAACTTCCAACACTCCCTTTGCTCTCCCTGAAACTCAGCTACCAGGATTTCAGAGCTTGGTTTCAAGTGGTTAAGCTCACAACCATAACAAAAGAACTCTTTACCCCCAACTAGTTTAAGTTAACAAAAAAAAAATATATATATATATATAAATACATCAGAATGAAAATCTTCCTTTCATTTTGAAGTTAAAAATGTTCAATATAAATATCTTCATACCTTAAACATTTTAAATAATTAAAAAATATAATAACCTTTCCTCTGTGTTCACAAGGTATTCCTTTCCTAATGTATCATTTAGCAAGACGATTCTTCATAATTGATCTTCCATTTCCTAATAAATCAGACCATTTTTTTGCTTGTTTTGCCAAAACTTTTAAATATTCTGACATAAAATCTTCATAAGATATATAATCAAAATCAGGTGGTCGTTCAAATCCATATTCATCTACTTTACTGTAAAAAAGAAAAACAATAAAAATATAAAAAATAAATTTAGATAAATACAAAGGGCAATACGAGAATTTTGCACTATGACAGTGGTAAGATTCATACTTCCTTTCCTCCTTTTTATTTGTAAAAATAAAATAAAACTATAACTGCCTAACTATTGACACAACTATAATATCGATAACTATCAACAATTAAGAAATACTACAAACAGGAAGTGCAAACTAGCGAAAGAAGAGTGGATTTAAGAAAAGTGTTCAGAAGTGGAAAGAGAAATGAACATTGGTAAAATAGATGGAACATACAGGAAAGTTAAGGAAAATTTTGGGGTACATAAATTAAAATCTAATAATGTGATAAACAAAGATGGTACACCAATTTATAATACGAAAGGCAAAGTCGATAGGTGGGTGGAATATATTGAAGAGTTATAAGGAGGAAATTCATTAGAAAATGGTGTTATAGAGGAAGAGGAGGAAATCAAAGAGGATGAAAGGAGAGAAACAATACTGAGATCTGAATTTAAGAGAGTATTAAAAGATTTGAATGGCAGAAAGGCTCCTGGAATAGACAAAATACTGGTAGAATTACTGCGCAGGGCAGGTGAGGAAGCGATTGATAGATTACAGAAACTGGTGTGTAATATTTATGAAAAAGGGGAAGTTCCATCCGACTTCACAAAGAGTGTTATAGTCATGATACCAAAGAAAGAAGGAGCAGATAAATGTGAAGAATACAGAACAATTAGCTTAACTAGCCTGTCAAAAATCTTAACTAGAATTCCGTACAGAAGAATTGAGAGGACAGTGGAAGAAGTGCTACGAGAAGACCGATTTAGTTTCAGGAAAAGTATAGGGACAAGGGAAGCAATTTTAGGCCTCAGATTAATAGCAGAAGGAAGATTAAAGAAAAACAAACCGACATACTTGGCGTTTATAGACCTAAAAAAGGCATTCGATAACGTAGACTGGAATAAAATGTTCAGCATTTTAAAAAAATTAGGGTTCAAATACAGAGATAGAAGAACAATTGCTAACATCTACAGGAACCAAACAGCAACAGTAACAATTGAAGAACATAAGAAAGAAGCCGTAATAAGAAAGGGAGTCCGACAAAGGTGTTCCCTGTCTCCATTACTTTTTAATCTTTACATGGAACTAGCAGTTAATGATGTTAAAGAACAATTTAGATTCGGAATAACAGTACAAGGTGAAAAGATAAAGATGCTATGATTTGCTGATGATATACTAATTCTAGCCGAGAGTAAAAAGGATTTAGAAGAAATAATGAACGGCATAGATGAAGTCCTATGCAAGAACTATCGCATGAAAATAAACAAGAACAAAACAAAAGTAATGAAATGTAGTAGAAATAACAAAGATGGACCACTGAATGTGAAAATAGGAGGAGAAAAGATTACGGAGGTAGAAGAATTTTGTTATTTGGGAAGTAGAATTACTAAAGATGGACAAAGCAGGTGCGATATAAAATGCCGAACAGCACAGGTGAAACGAGCCTTTAGTCAGAAATATAATTTGTTTACATCAAAAATTAATTTAAACGTCAGGAAAAGATTTTTGAAAGTATATGTTTGGAGTGTCGCTTTATATGAAAGTGAAACTTGGACGATTGAAGTATCTGAGAAGAAAAGATTCTAAGCTTTTGAAATGCGGTGCTATAGGAGAATGTTAAAAATCAGACGGGTGGATAAAGCGGCAAATGAAGATGTGTTGCAGCAAATAGATGAAGAAAGAAGCATTTGGAAAAATATAGTTAAAAGAAGAGACAGACTTATAAGCCACATACTAAGGCATCCTGGAATAGTCGCTTTAATATTGGAGGGACAGGTAGAAAAAAAAAATTGTGCAGGCAGGCCACGTTTGGAATATGTAAAACAAATTGTTAGGGATGTAGGATGTAGAAGGTATACTGAAATGAAACGACTAGCACTAGATAGGGAATCTTGGAGAGCTGCATCAAACCAGTCAAATGACTGAAGACAAAAAAAAGTAACTGTCTAGTTCCTTTTATCCATTATAAATAAATTGAATTTGTCTATATTCAGTAGGCTCTGTCACAGCTGATATTTTATATGAATAATGTATCTAATTCTCTATTATCAGTCTAATTCCAATCTTCAGAGACTGAACTTGTTCATAACATTAATGCGTAATTAATTTACAACAATGTCACATACATGAATTATAATAATAAACGCTTTTTTGTTTGTTTCTGGATTCAAAGTCACTAATTACAAAAATACATTATATTAATATATCGCTTTGGTTATGAATGTATGCAATTTAATTATGAAATGAGGTGTAACAATAAGCTTAAATTTTTTATTTTTTGTTAGTTCATGTTTTGCTTGATACCTTCAAAACTTAATGAACCAAACTGTGAAATTCTGCAAAACTTCTGAATGTAAGAGATCGATGTCATTTAATTTTTTTTACAATTTGTCAAGGGAGTGGACAAATGTAGTTATTGGATTCTTAAAATTTTAGTCAAAGTATCTCTGTTTTTATACAAAATTCATTATCTCTTAAAAGACTTAAATAATTTTACCGGCAAGGCACAGTGCATTATATATTTTGTCAGTATTTGAAGCAAAAAAAATATTTATAACTGTATGGCCGATGAAATTATTAAAACTAAGGTCTTATTAATAATTTTCTTTCTAAGTAATATAAGTAATAATTTGTCAAGAGGGCTTTTTGCCCTAAACAGCCAGAATTATATTTCCCAAGAAAATTGTGCAACTCTTTACGGATTTTTTAAATATTTATTATGAAAAACAGTTTAACAAAATGTATCCCCAGCTGCAACTTTTAATTATAATACATTTACTATACGCTAATATCAATATAAATATGTATAGTTAAAGGAGTATAAATACTAATAAATACAATATATTTCATATTATTATAATTTAACACTTAATATTGTTATTAAACCAAAAATCTAACATGTTGTTGTGATGTCTTCCATTATATGCTTAAATGGACTGTATTCTGCAGATAGGTTTTCCTTTACGTAAATTCACACAATCATTTCCATAATGCTACCTTAAAGATTTCACAACGCCCTGCATTCTTTCATCAATATTAGTGTGCATGCCTACCTAATACAAGGTCTGTAACTAGTTGGTATGGTTGAAATTACTATATTTGTAATGTTTAATCATATTCCTTATATGATTGTATGATGACCACCAGTCTAAAATTAGGTGAGTTATGGATGCAATATGATAACAATAATAGATGGGAAACTATCGTTATTCTACTTTCTACAGCAAACAAAAAACATTCACCTGCTTTACGACAAATTCCATAAAAAACTCGTTGCTGTTTGGGAACCTCACCAACATTATACTTGCAATTTTCAACAATTTAGACAGTTAACAATGGCCCTCCTATTACTTTGGACGTTCTTAAAATTTAGTGCATACATTTTTTGCAAATAGTTACATCAATCTACAAAAGTGTTGTAGTTTATTTGTAGCTCACGCTTTCAAAACTTTTACAATTCTTTTCCAAAAGGTAACCTTGATTCACTCAAATGGGAATTAGGATCCAACCAATAATGAAATCTTGTTTACCTTCAGTTTTATTGTAAAGTTACCTTTATCGACTTTCAGTTTACATGTCGTGTGCCAATTAATACAGGTTTTCTCCTTTAAATATTACATGTTTGAAAGAAAAAAATATACCATCTTTAACTTTACGCAAATCATTCAAAAATATTATCAGGAACCTCCATAGCTTTTTACAAAATTATAAACTGCTCACTATAACTCAATGCAGGCAATGAATTGACACGTCAGACCGCGTATAAACTGACAAGCATGCTTATTGCAACAATGTGATTGGATAAGATCGACTCGCTTCCAGAATACCAAAAAAAAATTTTACATGAACAAGTTCCTGTATTATTACAACACTTATTTACATCGATATAAATGTACAGAAAATCTTTAAAAATTTGCAGGCATATAACAGAATTTGACCAAATTTAAAAAAAAATCTAAACATACAATTTCCCTAATCCAATAATTGTGTTCAAATTAAACTTGTTTTTTTTAATTATAATTTAACTGTTTTTATATTATATATATATTTTTTAAGCGCAAGGGATTTACATTTATCGGCATTGATTTCTAATAATGACATGCTTTCTATACTTGAAAATATGGTTTGTTTTCACTAAGGTGATCTGCATTATTAGGTTTTTGTTTATTGCATTTATTCTAATTAAATGCAATAAACAAATTTCTTTTGATCAGTGGTTATTCCTAGACAGAATGATTTTACAATTTATCTCTGATTTCTATTTTAAACACATTTACTTAATTATAAATATTAGACTTTGATTTGTTATTATATAGGCTAAAAACGATAATTAATACACATAGTTTGTTTATGTTCACGTACAGACTTTACTATAGCATAGGGATATACAAGCACGAGGAAAGTGTGAACAAATCACTTTTAAAAGTTTTACATAATGTACATGTCAAAGTTATCAAAATAATAAATGAAATGAAAACTGCCAATGGGATTATTCCTTTGAATCATAAACAAAAATATGCACTTGAATCTTTATATCTTCAATATAGTTGTTTGTCCAACTTGCATATAAAAATGTTTTGATTACAAAATCTTACAATCAAATCTTGTAACAAACCCTGTGTGTACATCTGTTATATATTTCAATAAACTCCTGAATATTTGTAAAACTCTGATATTGACAAATGTGAAAAAAAAATTGGCGAATTTGTTCAGAAATAAAGCACTAAAAGAATAGTTTTGCAAATTGATAGTCGATAAATATCACATTCAACGATATAATGAACTAGAAAATTGTATTTCGATACATTTCTTTTGTATATAAATTAAGTATTAATCTTAAGTCATTTATTAGTAGTTACTAGAATTGTTTGTAATGTTGCGAGGTTTTTTTTATACATCAGGCTGTATATGGATGCCCATGTGCATAACTCCAGGATAAATAAGTAACTTTTTATGTAAATATGTTATTTTTTAAGTATTTATGACCTCATTTAATGAATAAATATTACTACTAATATCTTATTATTTTAAATAATTTTGTAATTATTTTTTAAAAGTGTAATAATTTTCTGCCAAATGTTGTTATTACAGTTTAAAGAAATATAATTATTTTTGTCATTTAAAGCTGTAAGTATACGAATTTTATAATTAAATTGATATTCAATAATTCAACAACTTATTAAAAAAAAAAAAAAAAAAAGGTTCTGATAAAGAAGAAATATCTATGAAATAACAAGTTGACAAAGATAAAAAAACTGATATCATAAGATAATTTTTTTAAATACAATTTTAAACTTAATATGTAAAAAACCATGTGACATGGATTGTGAGATTTTCTAGACCAATAAGAATGGCTTGATTACCTTTAAGCACCACATAATGCGTGAAAAATTAAAAAAAAAACCTCTGAAAGTAAATATTGCTTCTTTTTTTCTTTTGAAGCCACATTGGACGGTTTAATTAATAAATTTTCAGTGTTCTTTGAAGAGCAAACTGCCTTAAACTTCCAATTCTGCCAGTACTTTTGGTTTAGTAGTAGAGTTTTACACTTATAGAACTCATTGAAGTGCTGTTTTCCAAGCAAAATATGTCAAACAAAACAGCTGTAACAAATATTTTTACCAAAAGCAGTATAATTTGTAAATAAAATTGGATGTTTTCACAGGTATAAAGCACATTTGCTGTGTTTTGGTTTTAAATTCTTCTCATTTCATGGTACATGAAGACGATCACAAAGGAAGATTTCATTTCTAACAAGAAATGATGCATCACCACACTAATGTAGTTAACTTTTACATTTTCTAAATAATTGTTTTACAAGATCTGTGAATTAGTCCAACTCTACCATCTTAATTATTTTTTAATTACGATTGGATTTAAAGCCACAGTAAGACAGAAAAACCTCAAAGAAAATTTATGCATTATATTTCATATCATTCTGCTGGTTTTTTATCTTGACATAACATATGTAATAATTAAAACTTTTATGCCGGTACTCATATAGCTGAATTTTAATATAATCCTAATAATATAACAGAACACTAGTTAAAGTAAATGAGATATTTACATACTTGTACAATTTTATTAAGTATTTATCAATCGGACAGAAATGGAAAATTGCCACAAATAAGTTACCGGATACCAGCAACATTTTATTTTTTGATAATACAAGTGGTATTATCAATGTCTACAAACTTTTCAAGTAGAATAATGTAAAACATAATGTCACTCTTACTCATAAGTCTCCAGAATTAAATCAAACTACAAATAATATTGCTACTTAATTTAAAAAAAAGATACTATACAGTAAGTAGACAACATGCACAGTTTGCGTAACTTAAATATAAACAAATGGACACAAATTACAGAAAAATAAGTTAACCACACATTTTTTACATTTTGATCGGAGACTAAATCATAAATTCCTAATATTAAAAAGTAATAACATGACCATTCTTATAAATAATCATAAGCCTTACTTATAAAAATGATAGATTGTGGGAGCATCTTATTTTCAGAAATGTTTAAAAAAAGCAACACAAAAAATAGATAAAATTAATAATTCCTTACAAAGTGACTATATGATTAATTCATTTAATATTAAGGAAATTGATAAACAATAAGAATGAGTCATAACATAACCTAAAACAGTGAACTACAGTAGTGAAGTGAAAAAAGTAAACGGCATTAGTAATTAAATATGAATATTTACCTAAAACGAGAAGTAGCCATATTATCAGCCTTTAATTATATTTACTTACATATCACAAACTTAAATCTATTAATAATACATATCTACTTTTTAACTACAAATACTTAACCACAAAACATTACTGTACGAGTGTGTGCGAATTTTTAAACAGCTGATTTTAATGCAGGAACTTACAACTACACTACTAGCGGCTAGTTATAAAATGTTTGCTCCAGATTACCGCTGACGTCATTTCGCAGCCATCGAATGCCTTTTAAGTCTTTTATCAGTTTTTTATCGAAATTATTTGCTCGTTGGTCAAAGATAAAAACAAAACCCCGGACATCAGTATGAAAAAAATAAATACTTTATTCCAAACAAAATACGCGCGCTCTCAACACACACACACACACACATATATATATATATATATATAATACACAGACGCGTATTTGATTGCTCGTATTTTTATTGGAATAAAGTATTTATTTATTTCTTATTGATGTATATAGACAAAGAACACTGAGAGCATCTTTATAAAGTACAAAATTAAGAAATAAATAAAACAGTACTCCTCTTTTATAAATTGGGTAGATGGAAAACACTTCTCAAGAAATATAGACAGCTTGAACCGCAAGAAGAAGGAATAAAATATTCATTAATGAACTAAGAAAGAAATTATAATTTTATTTGAAAGCCGATAAAAGTAATGATGCAATTTTGGATAAAATGTTTGAGATAGGATTGTTTATTAAAATTAAACAAGTACCCTGGTTTCATTTGCGAAGCTAAATAAATTATAAGCAATTACAATATTTTGTTGAATTCCAAAGAGAATCACAGATTAATTATTTTTGAGCTGGTGATGCTGCAACTATATTGCTTCATAAAAACACATAATCAAATATGACCAATTAAGTATAATTTGAGTCGACCTTTAATGCTATTTCACAGTAAATTAGAGAAATACAGCATAAAAAAGTAAATGCCATAGATAATGGAAAAAAACTATTAATTGATTAAAAAGAACAAATCTGTAGAAGTTTCAAATACTTCTTTCTCAACACCTAACAAGAAACTTAATTAAATTATAATTATGGAACTCAATGGTTTATTTACTTCTGATGGTTTACACTGATGCTAAAGTAATAATTTAGTATCATTCATAAGCAACTATAGAGCTTAAATCAAAAGAATTTTTCTATAAGGAATCTTTAGATAGATATAAATTATGTATGAAAAAGAGTGATGATACTCTTGTAAAAGGAGAGAATGTTTCTACATTAACTTTATAAACTTATAAAAAAAACAACCTATTTAAAAGAACTTCTCACCAATTTGTTTAACATAAATAAGATACTTTTTTTTAACTACTTGGCTAATAAGTTTTTAAATAATACTATTTAAAAAATAACCTTGACTTTCTGCACCTTTGACTAACCTATACAAATAGTTTCCAATAATACCTTTTAAATTGTTATTCTTTTTTTACTTTATTATTGTCATACGTTTGCTTGTTTTATGATTGTTTCATATATTTATTATTTTGAAGTATTAATGTGGTTTAAATTGAAGTAAATGTTGTTTAACAGTTGATTGTAAAAGTTGTTTAATCATTTACTGATCTCCATGGTGCAGCAGTAACGTCTTGGCTTTTCATTTAGAGTTCCTGGGTTTGAATACCGGTTAGATACATCTACCATGCACAAGTTTAAAGCTAATGAGGTGAGATCAAGTTAAAAAAAAAAAAAATTTTAACAGCTGATTTTGGAAGTTGAAGATTCTGAGGTTCACATCCTAGTGAAAGTCGGTTGAGTTTATACGGATTTGAATACTAGACAGTGGATACTAGTGTACTTTGGTAGTTGGAGTTCAATTAAGCACATATCTCAAGATTGGTTGGCCTGAGTCTGTACAAAACTACACCTAATTTACATGTCATGCATATCATTTTCATCTTATTGGGCCAGGGGGGAGGGTTCTTATTCTTCACTAATTGAACAGATTGTAACATACATATTAGGAATAGAAAAAATACTAATTTGTTATAAAATACCTTGAATCTATTATAAAATTTATAATCAAAATAAAATAAAATCTATTAGCTGCCTAGTTAAAATTATACTTGTTATATTTTTATTATTTAAATAATGAGCAACTTTTGGCTTTCTAGAAGTTCTTATCTCTACCTCTAAAATTAAAATCCCTTTCAGCATGCTGGAAGGCAGAGAAAGATTTCACCGGTGCTAAGTAGGGGATAAAAAGATTTCCACCTTAAAGTTAAGAAAAATTTTTAATTTCATCAATATAGCAACGGTTGCATGTGAAAAAAAGTTTCACATGTTTAGCATACAAGCCCCATCTTACAATTCCAGCAACATTTTGGTCATCCCTTGCCGTAAGGGTTGGTCATATCAAAAATTGTTTCAGACAAAAGTTTTAGCTACTGTTTAAAGGACTAACGATCACTTTAAACTGATTCGATGTGTGCCTATTAAGGGAGGTATGATTTTTTTTTGTATTCGAAACCTCATTTTTTCCACCTCCTGGGCTGACGGTTTGTGATATCAAAAAACTTAGATAAGTTTTAGGGCCTTATCCAAAGAATAGTAGGAACTTTAAACAAACTCATTATTTTATTTAATAAGAAAGTTATAGCAATATTTTGCTTTTTCAAAACAGCTCCCTGTTTCCAACCCCATGGTCCGATTTTGCCCATTAACAAACCCAACTGAGATTTTGGGTCATTATATTTTATGTATCAACTTGAAAGTGATTAGCGCAAAATTATGGCAGTTATAATGTCCACAAGAAAGTGAAATATATATATGTATGTATTCTTGTAATTAATTCAAAAATATTAAAGTCCAATCACAGTACCCATTATAACAGGTAGCTTTCTTATGAAATCTACCTAATACCCAATTCGTAATCCTTCAGACAATTATGAATAAATAAAAGATAATAAAGAATTATGATGTTTAGAATTTGAGAAACCAGGTGTACTTGAGAAACTAGAATTTGAGTTTGGGTGTACTGCTGATGAACTCTACTGAAGGGAACTTCAAAATATCATCCAAAAAGGACGATCCATAGTATATTATTAGACAGGAAGAATAAAGCTGTCAAAAAATGTGGCAAAATTTGTTTCTTGTATGAGAAATATAATATCGTTATGTATATTGAATTATATATAATGAAATATGTTTTGTTTCTTACTGTGAAAACACATTTATGAATTCAAATGATTTATGAAGGGCAAAGAGAATAAAATGTACTGGATATTTGAAGACATTTAAAAGGTTTATTACAGCAGAAATCACAAAGAATCATAATATTTTTACTAATTTCGAAAACAATTATGGGAGAGATTTGTTAAACTGGATGTTACAAATTTCAAAATTTAAATTCATGTCTTTGTTACCACTTACTTTTGTTAACCTATTATTCTTGATATGACTATACAAGTAAGAAAAAAAGAAAGGAAACAGAATATAAAATTCTTGAACATATTTTTAACTTATATATATATATATATATAAAACTTAGGCAATGTATTGCGTTGTATTCCTTACCGTTCTGTAAGTTGACTGAGAACATTTCTTAAATTATCATTTGCACAGTTGTTATATATAAGCCACTTAGTAAAAAAACACATGCTAATTTTTATTCATTTAGAAAAACATATAAAACACAACTCGAAGCTGTTTTTATTATTGTTATTACTTCAAACACTTAAACAATTTGAATTGTGTTCGCATTATTAAAACCCAGTCACATTAGTTATTACAAGTTATTGTCACAGACTTATTTATCCATAAAAAAGAGATTATCAGATCTTCTTTATTGAATTCTTAGTAAATGAATTTTAATAATAGTTTAAGTTAGTTAAAAAAAAAACCCCGGCAATAAATTAATGATTGGCAGTAGATTATGATGCAGACTAAATAAATTATAAATTGACTATTTATATTTCATTAATAATCAGATTCAATACACTATGTACAACAAATAATTGAAAATTTTGTATTTATGATTTGGTTGTGAACTGTAAATATTTATTTATTACAATCGGTGAACAAAAAATTCATATTTTAACCAACTCTGTCATCCTTCATGAGAAAATAGATAAAATAATGAATATTAATTGTCTGACATTTAAGGATTTACAAATCTAAATGTTATCAAATTTCAAAATTTTATTATTATGTTATCAATTTTATTTAATGTTATCAATTTCTTGGTTTGTTTCCTAGCCATAGTGTTGAGTTCTAATTAATAACAGAATTGCATTGTACAATATTACTAAATGAACAAAGAATACAATACAAAGAGTATTGACAAATTACAAAACAAAGAGTCTGCAGAATTGAACTCCTAAATATATCTGAAATAACAGAATTTCTATTCGGCTCTTTTATTTATTATTTTGTAGTTTTATTTGAACAACAGTACACAAAACGACAAAGTTACAGTAAACAACTTTTAAAATCAAGTGATTCCATTATATCCAAAATATTTCAGAGAATAGAATTTTGGAAAGTAAAGGATATAATGATGATTGCATAATTTTTTGGTGGATAAATTTAGTTAAAAAAAAGAAATTAATAGTTTCTAAATTTTTTAAATTTTGATTTTTTGCGGTTGATATCAAATTAAAAAATCAACAATCTGTGAAACCTTTATTTGATAGTAGCCTCATTTGAATTTTATATTTTAAAAACATATTTTTGTTCAGTTTATATTGTTAGGTATTCCAGTGAAAAAGGTAATTCAATAAAAATCACGAATAAAATTATGCATATCTATATACAGAGTTATCATAAAAAAATGGTACGGTTTCAGTAATTCATAGGAAGATTGTAGGCAAATTTGTAGATGTTATATTGATATCCCTGAAAGGCTCCAACCCAAAAGTTTGTTTTCAGCAGTTGTAACCGCAACGTCAGTTCTTGTATTGATGTTGCGGTGAGTTTAGCGAGTTTCTATGTTCTCTGATAAAGACAAAGCAAAGTGAGTTTTAATGATGGCCGAATTAAAATCCGTAATTTTAGTTCAACGTGCGTTTCGACGTGAATTCGGAAGAGATCCGCCACACAAAAATAACATAACGCGTCGGTTCAAACGATTCGAAGAAACCGGATCGGTTAAGAAACAGAAATCAACCGGCAGACCGAGTGTACCAGACGAAACGGTTGAACTAATTAGAAGTCCTGGGAAGTCCATCCCCCGTCGAAGCGTCGAATTAAGTATTCCAAAATCAACAGTTCACAAAGTTTCACGTAAAAAATCGAAATTACACGCTTACAAAATCCAGATACTACAGGAATTGAAACCCGATGATGGTGTAAAACGTTACGATTTCGCTGTTGAAATGTCGGACAGAATAAGTGAAAACGAATCATTTTTAGACGATATAATTTATACAGACGAAGCTACATTTCATGCGAATGGATGCGTTAACAGACACAATTCACGAATATAGGGCTCTGAAAACCCACACGCAATTATCGAGAAACAACACGATTCGCCTAAAGTTAATGTTCGGTGTGGTGCGATGAAAAATCGTGTAGCAAGGCCTTTCTTCTTTGCTGAAAAAACAATTAATGGAGTCGTGTATCTTGACATGATAACCGATTATTGCTTTACTCAGCCGGATGAACTCGAAAACGTTCATCGACTTCATTTCCAACAAAATGGTGCTCCCCCGCACTTCATGCGTCGGTCATGGACGCTTTGAACGAAAAATTTGGAGATCGATGGATAGGCCGGCAAGGACCCGTACTTCGGCCTCCGAGGAGTCCAGACCTGACACCTTGCGATTTTTTCTTGCAGGAGAGTAGATATGGGTGACCGCCTCTAGCGCAAATTTTTGCATCAAATCTCCTTTCTTTTTCCTGTTTAGCCTCCGGTAACTACCGTTTAGATAATTCTTCAGAGGATGAATGTGGATGATATGTAATGAGTGTAAATGAAGTGTAGTCTTGTACATTCTCAGTTCGACCGTTCCTGAGATGTGTGGTTAATTGAAACCCAACCACCAAAGAACACCGTATCCACGATCTATTGCATCAAATCTAACCTAAGAAAATCTAACAAAATTGCATCAAACCTAACCCAACTGCAAGTATTTTACAGACAAATTCACATATTTCGCACTCTTTTGCGAGCATCTTTTTTCAAGTTAATGAACAGGCGACTTAGTCCAATTCTAGAGAAAAGTTACATATATGCAGCATTTACAAGCAAAATTCACATAATTCACACTCTATTGCAAACACAATTTTCTCATTAATTATTATTATTATTAAATAATTAATTATCTAATTAACTAATAATTAGTAGAGACGCCTCGATTACGTTACCATCTCGTATATGAACATTTTATACCGCCCGCAATCAAATACAATAACGAAGCGATTTAGCAAAACAGCATTTACAGGCAAAATCCACAAATTTCACACTCTTTTGCGAGCATCTTTTTTCAATTTAATGATTCTTTATTGTAAATATTAGTGAACATTTGCAAAAACAATTTCATATATGTGGAATGTAACAAAAAAATAAAATATGTTCAACGTTAAAATAAATAAACATTACATTCAATGTTAATGTAAATAAAGATTTTCAACCAGCTGGCTTGATGATAAATGTATCTATATATAGGTCATTCATACGAATAAGTAACAGATTATTGTCTCTGACCAGTCGAACCAAAACCCTTATCATTACGTTCGGTTCCAACTACTGTTTCGCTTTCCGTCCACGATATGCGTTTATATTTTGATATTACCAATTGAGCGATGCTCAATCCCCTTTGCACCGTAAATTCTTTATCGCCCAAATTTATAAGACCGATTTTAATTTCACCGCGATAATCAGAATCGACCGTGCCCGGTAAATTAACAACTGTAATGCCATAGCTAATCGCCATCCCGATCTAGGTCTTATTTGCGCTACGTACTTTTTAGGCAGCGATATAGCAATGCCAGTCGCGATTATTTTTATTTCGTCCGGTTTTAAAATCGTATCGATCGTTGAAACTAAATCTAAACCGGCGCTTTGTTCGGTAGCGTATTTAGGAAAATCAACGAAGTTATTCAATTTCTTAATTTTAAAAACTTCCGTTTGAAACGTCTATATTGTAAAATAAGTAATTCAATGCAAATAATCTATTGAGGGAAAAAAATTATATATTTATTTATCTTATATATCTCTTCAGATTTGCGGGACATTGCAAAATACATTAAATCTGTTGATGAAACAGCAGGTTTGATGATAAATGTATCTATATGTAAGTCATTCATACGAATTAAATAACATAGAGCGCGTGCAAGATATCATGGGGATTCCCTCGTTTGTAGCACTGACCTCTGTTCGCACATGCGCAATAGCATATTTCACTATATAAATACAATATTATACAGTACTTTATTCAGTTATTATATAGACGCTATGTATTGTAAACGTGTACGTTTAGACGATGATTGCGCAACCGCTAAAAAGCGAGCCAGATTAACTATCTGTGACGCGAATTGTTTCACAATTTTAGAAAATGCGTTTAAAAATAATTTAATCACATATTATTATAAAAATGAAGATGAAACAGATAAAGATATATATTTATTTTTAAACAGTAAAAAAAATTGCGTTCTCAACATCTTAAAATCACAGGTAACAACAGATGCTGTAAAATTTAATATATTGTTAGAATGTACATATGAAAAAAGTCGGGGCGACCAAATCTATAATCAAGATATTAATTTTAAATCTAAAAATACACCGATATATAATTGTAATGATTTAGATAAAGTTATAGACGAAGCGTTTGAAAAACTATTAGCCGAAGAATCCGAATTTCAAGGTAAAGGCAGCGGTTGGTCTTTAATCAGTATCGACGGTTTAATGTTGCGTATAAATAAATTTAAACCGTTACGCGGTTCTTCATATATAGATTTACCCGATAAAATAAAACAAAAAAAGGCTGTGATTAATGTTAACAATAAATACATATACTGCTTTAAATGGGCTATTTTATCGAAACACGTAACCAGTCGTGACCCACAACGCTTAGATAAACGTTATACTGTTGATTTAAAAAGTACATATGACTTTAGCATGTTAAAGTTTCCAGTCGAGATAAAAGATGTTAAAAAATTTGAATCCGTCAACAATGTTTCTATAAATGTATATACGCTGGCAGGTAATGATGAAGTTAGACCTTTAAATGTTTGCCAAACCATTGAAAAACCAAACCGTTTTGATTTATTGTATTTAAAGAGGTAAATACCTCTTTAAAACCTATTTAAAGAGGTTTTGTATTTATTGTAACAAATAACAAAGAGGTATTGCGGCAAATAGATGAAGAAAGAATCATTTGGAAAAATATAGTTAAAAGAAGAGACAGACTTATAGGCCACATACTAAGGCATCCTGGAATAGTCGCTTTAATATTGGAAGGACAGGTAGAAGGGAAAAATTGTGTAGGCAGGCCACGTTTGGGATATGTAAAAAAAATTGTTAGGGATGTAGGATGTAGAGGGTATACTGAAATGAAACGACTAGCACTAAATAGGGAATCTTGGTGAGCTGCATCAAACCAGTCAAATGACTGAAGACAAAAAAAAGTATTTAAAGAAAGATGATGTTTCACACTATCGCTACATAAAAGATTTTTCACGATCGGTTAGGTCTCAATTAACGAAAAACAGTCACGCAATAGATGTATGCAAACGTTGTTTTACATTCTATTATAAAAATAGAAATAGCGAAGATAGAATGAAAGCCCGTTTAAAACGCTGTATTTACAATGTACCGGCACATAAAGACACCAAACCTAGGTGAAAATATAATGAAATCTAAAAGGTACGAAAATCAGTTTCCAATGCCTGTTGTAGCATACGCCGATTTTGAATCCAACGCCGTGTCATCCAACATCATATAGTTATACAACCCGTGTCCACGAACCGATGAGTTACTGTTGTATTTCGTTTGTCACGAATCGGTTTTCGATAAAATAAAACAAGTCCTCCCACAAGAACCTGTACTTTATAGAGGCGAAAAAGCGGCTGAAAATTTCATAAATGTTCTATCCGATCTCGCGAATCAAGTTGCCGATGAAATGATACACGTTGCAATGACGCCTCTTTCCGTCGATGAACAAAGAAAATTCGACAACGCTAAACGGTGTGAAATGTGTAATGCAGGATTCGGTTTAAATCGCAAAAAAGTTCGCGATCATTGTCACTTAACCGGTCGTTATCGAGCCGCGTTATGCAATAGCTGCAATTTACGCAGACAAGCGCAAAATACGATACCGATATTCATTCACAATTTAACCGGTTACGACTCGCATTTCATTATAAGACAGCTGGATTACGATAAAGAGGATATAAACATCATACCTAAAACCACCGAAAAATATACAAAGTTTACGAAACGGATGTCTGACGTTTTAAGCGTAAAATTCGTAGACACTTTTCAGTTTATGGCCTCGGGTTTGGAAAAATTAGCGTCCAATTTACCAAAACAGTCATTTAATCACAACAACAGTTTACAGCTGACGATTTACCAACCGTCACGAAAAAGGACGTGTACCCTTACGAATATACCGATTCGTGGTCGAAATCGGATGAAACACAGCTGCCGTCGAAAGAAAAATTTTACAGCTCCCTTACCGATTCGCATATTGACAACGATGAATATGAACATGTGAAAATAGTACGGGACCATTTTAAATGTAAAACGTTGGGCGAATACAGCGATGTATATTTAAAATGCGATGTGCTATTGTTGGCTGACGTTTTCGAGAATTTCAGGTCGTTATGTCTACGAGAATACCGCCTTGATGCCGCGCACTATATTTCAGCACCCGGTTTAACTTTCGACGCCGTGCTATATAAAACCCGCGTTGAACTGGAATTGTTCACAGACGTAGACATGTACATGTTTATCGAATCGGGCATCAGAGGCGGCATTTCAACTTGTGTGCAAAAACATGCTGTAGCAAATAATAAATACCTCGAAAACTACAATCCCGACGCCCCCAGTAAATATATAGCTTACGTTGACGCCAATAACTTATACGGGTTCAGTATGAGTCGGCCTTTACCATACGGCAACTTTAAACGGGTGGATAAAGAGCATTTATATACAATTTTAGATTCTATAATGAATCATCCTAACGATGCAGATACAGGCTACATATTCGAAGTCGATGTAACGTATCCGACAAACTTGCACGATCATCATAACGATTTACCGTTTCTGCCGGTGTTGGAAGCCCCCGCCCGGTTCTGTAGAAAATTATTGACCGCTCTCGACGATAAAACAAACTACGTCTCCCACTATGTAGTGCTCAAGCAGGCTATAGCGAACGGGTTGATTGTCAAACAAGTGCGCAATATATTGCCCTTTGATCAGAAAGAGGCTCAAGAGCTATATAGATTTGAATACTGAAAACGGAAAAAGAGCCGCGAACGATTTCGAAAAAGACTTTATCAAGCTGATGAACAATTCTGTGTTCGGTAAAAGTATGGAAAACGTGAGAAACTACAAGAATTTTAAACTGTTGACCGACGAAATAAAACTGAGAAATTTAATCGCGAAATCCACCTTTATAGACGGCATAATATTAAAACAGTCTTTAGTCGGCGTACAAATGGCCAAAGATACGGTGCATTTAAATAAACCGATTTATGTGGGCTTTACGATATTGGATCACAGTAAAACCGTAATGTACGATTTTCATTACAACGTTATGAAGCCAAAATACGGATCGAAAATCTCTCTGCTGTACACGGATAAGGATAGTTGCATCTACGACTTTGAAACCGACGATTTTTACGCCAAAATGCGAAGTGATGATCTGTTTCAAACTTTCGATACGTCAGATTATCCGAAAAGACCATCCGAATTATTCTGTGAAAAATAAAATAATTACTAGGTAAATTTAAAGACGAAGTAAACGGAAATCAAATCGTTGAATTTAGCGAATTGAGATCGAAAATGCACACGCACCAACACGAGCGCACACACAAACCCGCACCCAGAGAGAGAGAGAGCGTGAAAGAGTAAGAGAGAGACATGGACTATTTACTGTACATATTTATTATCACACGCACGCACACGAGCGTACACACACACACACACACCCGCACCCAGAAAAGAGAGAGAGAACGAGAACGTGTGAGAGAGAGATTTTGATTATTTACTGTGCAAATTCATTATCACACGCACACACATGCGCGCGCACACACACACACAGCAAGAGAGAGTGAGAGAGACAGAGTGGGCGAGAAAGTGTGAGAGAGAGACATTGACTATTTACTGTACATATATATTATCACACGCACGTACACGCGCGCGCACACACACCCGCACCAAGAGAGTGAAAGACTTGGAGAGAGAGAGAGAGAGAGAGAGCGTGAGAAAGTGTGAGAGAGAAACTTTGACTATTTACTTCTTTCTTTTTCCTGATTAGCCTCCGGTAACTACCTTTTAGATAATTCTTCAGAGGATGATATGTATGAGTGTAAATGAAGTGTAGTTTTGTACATTCTCAGTTCGACCGTTCCTGAGATGTGCGGTTAATTGAAACCCAACCACCAAAGAACACCGGTATACACGATCTAGTATTCAAATCCATGTAAAAATAACTGGCTTTACTAGGACTTGAACGCTCTAACTCTCGACTTCCAAATCAGCTGATTTGGGAAGACGCGTTAACCGGTGGGTTTTGACTATTTACTGTAAATATATATGTATTAGTGAATTGACATATACGAATTCGCTCGCGCTAGTATGTCGAGAACGGTTGGACCTAGATGCGCGGGACTAGGACCTAACGTTTCGGGTGGTCGCGAAGTCTCAATCCATTCCAGCCTTTCAAAATCGCGTTAAAAATGGCCTAGGGGACTTTTTATTTAACGAAAGGTATGTCCGAGAAATCTTGTTTCTTATGTAAAATATAAATAAAATAACATCAGCTGTCAATAATTAGCTATCACAACTATAAAAAATTAAAAATCCACAACACCCCCTGTCGCTGAGAGTAATGATGACCGATTGATGCAGAACATCATTATAAATTTACAGCGTTAACGGAGTAGCTGTTAGATTGTAAAAACCAACAATGATTTTGAAGTTTGAACGTAAAGAATGATCATTGTATACATTAAATAATGATTAACGATACAACACCCATATCGATGAATGTAATGATGACCTACATGACGTCACCGATCAGTTTTATGTATAAAATAAAATCATCATCGATACGGTTAAATTTCACGATGAAAGAGTGGATTCACTGAGAATATAGTAGTAAAACGGTGGTTCCCTTTTTAGTTGAGAAATTATTGTTAAATGTAGTCGTGCAAAAAAACCTGTGTATTGCTATGTATTTTGCAGTAAATGCCCTCTTTCAGTGCGAAAATTTAACTATAAAGAGGGGGTGATCTTGGAAAACATAGCACGAGGTTTAAACTTCACTCGACTAACATATTCTGGCCGACCAGTCCTGAGAAAATGAATTTCAAACCTCATGTTTTTATACTACTGTCTAAAACTTATCTAAGTAAAGTTTTTTGATGTAACCCACTACTGGTCCAGAGGGTGGAAAAAATGGGGTTTTGAAATAAAAACTATACCTACCTTAATAGGCACAGTATCGAAACCGTTTAAAGTGGTCGTTAGTCCTGTAAACATTACCTGAAAAATCGTTTGTCTGAAACAATTTTTAATATAACCAACTCTTACGGCAAGGGATGAGCAAATTACTGAAATTGTAAAACGGGGCTTGTCGTATGCTAAACATGTGAAACCTTTTTTCATACGCAACCATTGTATCGAGTAAATTTGAAATTTTTGTTAACTTTGTGGAAATTTCTTTTATCCCCTCCTAGCACCGTAAAAACTTTTTTTTAAATTTAATTATATGGATTTATTAATAATTATTAACTTCTGATTGTAAAAAAAAGTTTTACAATAATTAATAATTCAATAATAAGATTAAAAAGAAAAAAAATTAAATACGAAAAATCAAGTTATTAGTGAAATAACATTTCATGTACTTCTCTCATTTAAAAAAAAAAAAAAGAAATGAAGTTGGATTCGAACCGATGTACCTTCCTCTTGTAAGAGCCAAATATTTCATTAATTAAATTTTTATTTGGTTATAATTCTGGAACCGATGAAAATAATTACCGCTTATGATATATCGATGAAAACTTCTCGATGATGGCTTATTACTGCGGTTAAGAAAAACTTCAAATTTCAGATGTTTTGGATTTTGGGCTTTTTTGAACGCTTTTGGTCAAGTCGATTGCAATCAAAAAGAGAGGTGCACAACTAGATTTTATAACGGTCCTAAATCCAAAATTTCAACATTCTACGCCTAATCGTTTTTGAGTTATGCGAGATACATACGCATATACTACGCACGTATAGACGTCACGCCGAAAATGGATTCAGGGATGGTCAAATAAAAATTTTCCTTGAAATCTGAAAACCAAAATTTTTCACGATCGCTATACTTTCTTTTCTTCATACAAAGATGTGAAAATCGAGAATTTATAAATAACAGTTAATTATTTTAATCTGTAACTGATCTCTGGTTATTGAATTCACCGCTGTAACGATTCGATTTCGCAGATCTTAAAGAGTAAAAGGGCTTAATTCGTAAACCAACCGAGTTGGTCTAGAGGTAAACTCGTCATCGCAAATCAGCTGATTTTGAAATCGAGGGTTCTAAGGTTCAAATTCTAGCAAAGGCAAGAATAAATATTCTACGTATTTGAATACTAGATACCGGTGTTCTTTGGTGATCGGGATTCAATTAACCACAGGATCGGTCGACCTGAGGCTGTAAAAGACTACATTTACATTTATACTTATCATCCTCAGTCATCCTCTGAAGTAATATCTAACGGTGGATCCGGAGGCTAAACAGAAAAAAAAGATAATAACCCTGAAGTAAAAGGTTACATATATATATATATATATACATATATATTTTTTTTGTTTATATTCTAATGTCGACAAATTACAAAATTGAATTATAAACGAGTGTTCCGGTCTAAAGTAATAAAAAATATCATTATTACATTTGTTATTTAAAAATTAAAGAGATAAAACATTTTATTTAATAGAACGTAATAATATAAAAACGCTTTTGTTATGAAAACAAAATTTAAAAAAATAAATATGAATAATATACGTGTAATGACACGGTTATAATAAATTATAATATGAAAATCAAGTTTAAATTTAGTATTATATTATAATACAATACGAATAGGATAGGGCAGCTTACACTTTAATATCAACGCATCACTGTATATTTAAATGACTTGAAAAGAATGACGTGATATTTAATAATTAAAGGTCCTATCTTTAATATAAACGAGGGCAAGGTTTTAAATCGACTTTTATTCAAGATCTTTAATAATTATAAGTAAATTATTGTTTTTATTTTTATGTATAAAACATCTACTTTTCAAACCGAATAAATTATCCAATTTTAAGGGGTTGTAAATGGGTAAAACTCCCACAAATTACGAAATAGTTTATTTCATTATATTTTTGGACAATCTAACGTTTTAGATAAATTTCATAAGAGTTATTGTAACGGGTACCATGATTAGACTTCCGGAAAATTTCGACCTATCTTCGCGTTTCCATCCCCCAGACACCAAAATCACAGTCACCTCAAAAGTTTTATATATACTATATATATATCACTTTCTTGTGGACACGACAACTGCCGTAATTTTCGCCGATCACTTTCAAACTGGTCCCAACAAAAAAATTCAACCCAAAATCTCGGTCGAGTTCGTTAGCGCCAAAATCAGACCATGGGGGTAGAAATGGGTTGATTTTTCGAAAAAAAACAGAATATTGCTATAACGTTTTTATTAAGTAAAATATCGAAGTAAAGTCTTTTGATATCACTAACCATCGGCCCGGGGGGTGAAAAAATGGGATTTCGAAGACAAAAAAATCATACCCCCACCCCTTAAGAGGCGTAGTATCAAATCTGTTTAATGTTCGTTAGTCCTCTAAACATTACCTAAAACATCCCTTACGGCAAGGGATGACCAAAATGTTGCTGAAATTGTAACAAGATGGGCCCCTGTCATATATTAAATATGTGAAACCTTTTTCACATGCAACCATGTCGTATCGAGTAAATTTGAAGTTTTTAATAATTTTAAGATGAAAATCTTATTTATGCCCTACTTAGCACCGGCGAAATCTACCTCCGCCATGCCGCAAGGCGATTTTTCATAAATGAAATCTGGGGCCGGTAAGAGTTTTGTAACAAATTTTTCTATTTTTTGCTTATTGTATGAAATTCTTGAACTTTGTTTATTATCTATTATTGTATATTACATATATTTAACGTATTTTTTTTTTAAAGAAAATTCTAAATTAAAAACAGATTTTGATAATAGAAATTTAGTGTCTTACCTTTTTTGATATCGGTATCGTTTTTTTAAAACAGTTTTATTTATATTACAGAATTTTTTATTTTTTGAGCGGAAGAAATGATATCTTCGAGACTCTTATTGTATGGTTTACAATTTCATTGTAATTTTTTCTGAATATTAACTACTAAATGGGAAAAAGTTAGTTTTATACATTACTAGCAGACGCGGCAATGCTTTGCTATTGCTATATATATATATATATAGAGAGAGAGAGAGAGAGAGAGAGAGAGTTTAAATGAACACAATTGAAAATTTGATAGAAAAATTAAAAACTGAACTTCACAAATTTTACCTTTCACTTATTCTCCTTTCCCTTTTCCCTTCCAACTTCTCCCTCAGCCCTCTCCCAGTTTCCATTTTCCCCCTTTCCCGTTTACCCCTGTTCTCTTTCCACCTTTTCCCCTTTTGCCCGCGCGTAAATCGGTCCATTAGTTTTTTGGTCTTTAGCGGACACACATACGAACATGCCTTTTATATATATAATAAAAAAGTCTGTATATTTGTTTGTTTGTTTGTTTCGTAAATATTACGACACCGGCCCCACCTAGCGGGTATAGTTTTTGCAAAAATATTTCTTTTCGCGTATCTAATATTCATATTCTGAATATGAACCAAATCGGTCCATAAATATATTTTTTCTAAATATCTCAACCCCACCGGCATCTAGCGGGTTCATTTTTTGCAGAGATAATTCTTTCCGTGCAAGTAACATGTATTCTGAATACTAGGCAAATCAGACCGTAATGCAATTTTTCGAAATATCTCGACGCCAGCGCCAGCTAGCGGGTCCAAACTAATTCAGAAACCTTCCCTGGCATGCGTCCAACCGTTCCCCAAAGTTTCATCGGTATCGGACGAACGGTTTAGGAAGGCATATGAGACATACATACAAATATTCATTTATATATATATATATATATATAGATTACACCCCTGTTCTATTCCATGTTATTGTTATAAGGACAAAATAAATTTTTAAGATGTTTTCACAACTACTGCGAATTATACATAAATATGCTTTTCTTATTTTTAATCTTCTTGCCTACAAAAAGATTTCAATATTTCTTTTTAACTTTCCGGGTATGTGTATTACCTACCTAATCTTAAAAGAAATTTAAAATTTCTACTAAAATGTTTCTTTTTGAATTTCGAAATAATTTTGGGGGAAAATTTTATAATACAAAACCTTTATATTTTTAAAATACATAAAAATAAGTAAAATTTTCGTTAAGTCTAAGACATGACCCGAAATCACGTCAACATTTAAAATTCCCTTAAAAGTGAATTCTAACATAGGTTTTCCTTCCCCTCCAATGCTTGATTTTAAATATATGTCTTCCTTCTTTTCTTTTTCTATTTAGACTCCGGAACCACCATAGGGTATTTACTTTAGAGGATGATATGTACGAGTGTAAATGAAGTGTAGTGTTGTACAGTCTCAGTTCGACCGTTCCTGAGATGTGGGGTTAATTGAAACCCGACCGCCAAAGAACACCGGTGTCCACGTTCTAGTATACAAATTCGTATAAAAGTAACTACTGCCTTTACCAGAATTTCAACGTTGGAACTCTCGACTTCAAAATCAGCTGATTTGCGATGATGAGTTCACAACTACACCAACCCGTAGGTTTAAATCTATGTCTGGTGAAACTATTCGCCCCGATTTCTGCTCTAAAGGGAAAATAATACTATATTTAAACTTGGGACAAAATTAAACTTTATATATGATGTTTGACCTGGAATTATTCAAGATCATTAATAATTAAAATGGATTAAAATCATGGATCTAGCAGTTAATGATGTTAAAGAACAATTTAGATTCGGAGTAACAGTACAAGGTGAAAAGATAAAGATGCTACGATTTGTTGATAATATAGTAATTCTAGAAGAGAGTAAAAAGGATTTAGAAGAAACAATGAACGGCATAGATGAAGTCCTACGCAAGAACTATCGCGTGAAAATAAACAAGAACAAAACAAAAGTAATGAAATGTATTAAAAATAACAAAGATGGACCGCTGAATGTGAAAATAGGAGGAGAAAAGATTACGGAGGTAGAAGAATTTTGTTATTTGGGAACTAGAATTACTAAAGATGGACGAAGCAGGAGCGATATAAAATGCCGAATAGCACAAGCGAAACGAGCCTTCAGTAAGAAATATGATTTGTTTACATCAAAAATTAATTTAAAGATCAGGAAAAGATTTTTGAAAGTATATGTTTGGAGTGTCGCTTTATATGGAAGTGAAACTTGGACGATCGGAGCATCTGAGAAGAAAAGATTAGAAGCTTTTGGAATGCGGTGCTATAGGAGAATGTCAAAATCAGACGGGTGGATAAAGCGACAAATGAAGAGGTATTGCGGCAAATAGATGAAGAAAGAAGCGTTTGGAAAAATATAGTTAAAAGAAGAGACAGACTTATAGGCCACATACTAAGGCATCCTGGAATAGTCGCTTTAATATTGGAAGGACAGGTAAAAGGAAAAAATTGTATAGGCAGGCAACGTTTGGAATATGTAAAACAAATTGTTAGGGATGTAGGATGTAGGGGGTATACCGAAATGAAACGACTACCACTAGATAGGGAATCTTGGAGAGCTGCATCAAACCAGTCAAATGACTGAAGACAAAAAAATAAATAATTAAAAATAAATTAAATTATGTAAAATATCTATTTTTCAAATCGAATGAATTATCCAGTTTTAAGGGGTTGTAAATGGATAAAACCGCCAAATTACAAAATAGTTTATTTTATTATATTTTTGGACAAATCTACTTAAAAATTTTTTTTGAAAATATAAAAAAAATATTTTTTGGCCACTACGAGGTGGATAGTTATATACCAAATATCATCAAAATCAAAAGTAAGGATGCATTAATCATTTGTTAGATTAAAATGGAATACCCGAGGTAAGTTTAAATATATTTATGCGAATTATTATACATTTTGTTGTTGAGTACAAATGTAGACTATTAAATATTATTTTTTAAGGTAAGGTAATTAAATTTTATTATTTCTAATTTGTTAACTCCAAAGTACACTTGAATGATATGTATTTAAAAAAAATAATATACGAGAAGCAATATAAAAACAACATACACAGAGTGATTCAGGAGGATGGGGCAATACTTTGACAACTCATTCTAGAGGCAAAAAATAAGAAAAAAGTTCATATAAACATAGGTCCGAAAACGCTTCGTTACAGAGTTATACAGGATAACAAATTTCGCCCGAGTTTCAGTTCCTCCGAATAAATTAAGGCTTTCTAAAATTCTGGGAAGGTCAAATATCAAGGGTCAAATTCAATTGTTTCTTATTTTTCGATTTCCCAGCTCAAAAACCAGGTCCCAGAACTGTATCTCTTAGTTTCTAAGATATCCCATGTAAAACGCCAAAAATAGGGTAAAAAAACACATTTCTTACGTTGTTAAATTGGCAATAAATCATACATTTTTTAAACATAAATTGTAGAGAATTTAATTATAAGAAGATTGATGTAAATGTGAACAAAAAAAAAAAATTTTAAACAGTCGACTTTTGTTAACAACAAAAGCGACGAAAACTTAGAAGAAAATTTTACAAAAAAAGAAATGTGAAATGTGTAGGAGCTCCATCAAGTTGGTAATACATTTCAATTCGTTTTGCTAATGGGGTATTTTCCAGCAATATAATAAATTCATTAGGTAAAAATTCAACATAATTTCTCCCTGTGACACGATGTTGTAGTATGAAAGGACCGATTAATTGGTCGTCTATGATACTGCATCCAACATTCAATGAAAATCTTTGCTGGAAATTTTTTTCACTGTAGCATGTGGGGTTTCATCAGACCACCGATGCGCATTCCGTGTGAGTAAAAGTAGCTTCATCCGAAAATAGTCTTTAGTCATTTGACAGGTTTGATGCAGCTCTCCAAGATTCCCTATCTAGTGCTACTCGTTTCATTTCAGTATACCCTCTACATCCTACTTCCCTAACAATTTAAACGGAAAATAGTATAAACGGAATTAAATGTCGATTCCTATTAACCCATTGACAAAACTGCAGCCGGCTGGCGTAGTCACCAGGCTGGAGTAACAGTTTTCTGAAATTTTTACGATAAGAATTCTACGTAATGCTGCAAACACGATTGATCAGCGAAAGGTTATTTAACACATTACCGCAATTAACTGACAACAATGAGTAGTAGTATTTAAACAAATTGTGATGAAAAAAATTAGTGTTGAGACTTGTTTTCCTTAGGTCTAAAATTATTGTACCTACTAGACACATCTGTTTTCTTTTTTTGTAACATTTTCTTCTATGTTTTCGTTGTTAATAAGAGTCCACATGTTTAAAACTTCATTTGTTTTCTGTTGTCATTATTTACATCAATCTTCTTATAATTAAATTCTCTACAATTTATTTTTAATAATGTACAATTTATCGCCAATTTAACAACGTTATTGTACGTCAAACGTAAAAATGTGTTTTTTGACCCTATTTTTGGCGTTTTACACGGGATATCTTAAAAACTAAGAGAGATACAGTTCTGGGACCTATTTTTTCGATTTCCCAGCTCAAAAACAATAAGAAACAATTGAATTTTACCCTTAATTGACTTCCAAGAATTTCAGAAAGCCTTAATTTACCCGGAGGAACTGAAACTCGGGCGAAATCTTTCATCCTGTATAACTGTAACGAAACGTTTTCGGACCTATGTTTATATGTACTTTTTTCTTATTTTTAGCCTGTATAATGAGTTATCAAAGTATTGGCCTATCCTCCTGAATCAGCCTGTATAATTCCCTAATATTTTTAAGGTGTATCAAGTATCAAACTCTTCTATGGAATTAGCCAATAATTAGCTTGTTTAAGCTGTTAATTTAAAGTCTGTTTTATTTAAAATTAATAACTATTTTTAAAAAAATATTAATCGATGTAACCTGAGTTTTTTACTGAACACTTTTTTTTATTCTTTTCAGAAATTAATTTATGAAAATTTAACCGAGAAAAAATTGATAAACTTAAAAAACGATACGACAATTTGAAGTTTATTAATATTATAAATAAAGAATAAAACTGCAAACAAATTTTGAAAAGTCGAACAATTTAAATTAACACTATACGAACCACAACGTTATTCACATATTATAACAGATGTAATGTTTAAAATAAACATGAATTCTGAGTATGCATATATGCTTCAACAAACATTACACTATTAAAAAACAACGTTGTGTAATTATAATAGTCTTTCTTATTGCTTAATAAACAGGTGCTGCTATCTGTTATAAGAATGGAAAAAATTGTTCTCAATACTGTTAATTTATTTCATTTTTATAAAAATCTTTCAACATAACTAAAAAAAATTAAATAAACAGAGTCCGGCATATAAATCTGAGATTTTGTAGTAATTGTTATATTGGCACCACTGTCAATGAGTGTTGTACATCGACAGGTCTATTCGTGCTATTTCAGTAGCCAGTATGTCGTGGTCGGGTGAACAACAAGCGTTTTAAAAATTTTGACTGCTATTTTAAAGCTAAATAGCTATACAAGCTATTTTAAAAATGATGACTGTTGTAATAGCGTTTATTTCGCATTTCAATTTAAATTGACACGCGTCTGTTCCTAGTAGGAATACGATATTGTTGCGGGTGAAGAATTAAAAAATGAAACCGACAGGACGAAAACGGACTGTGAGAACGCCTGAAAACATTAACGCTAAGGTTAGCTGTTACGCGGTTTCCACGACGTTCTGCTGCGCTAGCCGTTTCTGATCAAATACGTTAGTGCAGTAACTTAACGCAAATGATCGGGCGTCTCGCAAAGCGGCTTGCGAGGTCATCCTCGAAAATGTCCACCAGGATGCCGTTATTCTTATAAGTGACGAGGCGCATTTTCATCGGTCAGAATTTCTGAATAAACAAAATTATCGTTATCGGGCTTCGCATAATCCACGGAAAATTCTTGAGAAACCACTTCACAGTCTATATGTTACACTGTGGTGTGCGGTTTCAAAGTTCGGCATAATCGGCCCGTATTTTTTTGAGGCGTTAAATCGCAGAGTAACAGTAACATCTCATCGATACGTAAACACGTCGAAGGAATTTCTGCGACCGAAACCGAATGACTTTCAAGGACGTGAAATTTGGTGTCAACAGTACGCTGCCACCGCCCGTACGGCGAAAATCGCAACGGATGTTCTGCGAGAACCTTTCCTGGACGTTTGATTTCCCGGTTTGACGACATTCATCGGCCGGCGCGTTCACCTGATCCGGCTGTTTATTATTTTTTTTTCTGCGGGGGTAACTCAAACGTAAAGTCTTCAGTAGTCGACCGCAATCAATCGCTGAACTAAAGGAGGCTATTCGACGAGAAATTGCCAAATTTTAGAATGAGGTTAAGCGAGTGTGTGAGGAGTAATGGAAAACTTTGGACGACGTAATATTCAAATAAAAAAAATATATGTAAGCAATTTACTATAAATTGTAAAAATTGATCTTTAATTTGATATATGTTTTAATAGTACGAAACAGTTTAATTATTATCCCTCAAAAATCTTCAGGTTTATATGCCGGACCCTGTATTAGTTTATATATTGTGGAATCGTTGCTTCTGAGCACAGATAACAAACCTTCACTGTACCTCCAAAAAAATATTACAGTTTGGAAGACAATGCCAAATTAATTGAGTACATCCTTATGTACCGCGTATAAAGAATAAGCGTTTTTGCCAAATTCTTTAAGCGCTAATTTAAAAATTCATTATAATAACGATGCGCTTTAAATTGGTGAAGAGATTTCTTAACCGGTTTAATAATTAATTTAAAATGGTCACGAAAGATTAATAAGGCTGTTTCTTATAAACCGAAATATTATGTTGAGTTTAACAGTTTTGTTGTCTACTTTGATCAGAAACACCGAATAACTTAACTTCCAGCGGAACATAAAAATACTAGAATATCAAGATTAATTAAGAGTTCATCGGTAAAGTACCGGTTTGAGAAATAGAAATGATCGAGAAGGAAGAGAGACCAAAGAATTTACAAAAAAAAGCAGAAATAAAAAAATTGTTTAAAAATACTTTTTTTTAATTAAAATCACTCTCCTTACATTTTGGTAGTGTGCTGGAGACTTGTAAGATGAAATGCCCGCATACAAGTTTCCCTTTCAAATGACTTTGGAATATAATAACAAACAATAAATCAAATGCTTCTGCCAAATCTATTCCTTTCTTTATTTGTTAGTTCAGTCGCTTTATCAAAATTACAATCGGTTAACATATAAGGCAACATTAAAAAGATGACCTCAATCAAGCGATGTAAAGAAGCGGTCGACAGTTCCTTCTGGTAGATAGATATTTTTAGATTTTAAAGTGTTATTTTTCTAAAAGAATTTAAATGTACGATTCAAGGAGCCTTTATTAAAGTTCACGTTTCTCTTTACCGATATTTTAACTTTGCTAAATTATACAGAAGTATCAGTCTGTTAGATCTCTGCTGATGTGCTTCTCTCAGAGGCGTGATGCTAGAAAAATGCTCATGAATAAAGTACTTACAGAAAAGATATATTTTTAATTACGAACTATTATCTTCTGAAATTTTATTACCGATAAATGTTTCAGTAAAACATCAAAGAATTGCTGCCGCTTTCTTTTCATGTTTTTAAAGTATACTTTAGTGCGATGATTTCAAGTTGTAAATTATAATAATGTAATTTAAGAAAATGACAAAATATCGTAAGTTTTTCTTTTTAGGTTCATAAGAATAACGTGTAATGATGAATATGTATTATTTTGTCGATTGTAATTTATAACACGATTTTTATTCGTAGTTAAAAATTAGTATTAAATTACTTTGCTATAATGAACCTGCGATGAAATATTTGCTATAAAAATTTTTTGTTTTGAGTTAAAAAGAAAAACTTTTCATCAAAAACATTTCATCACAATTTTTACGACTTCAAATCATTGTACTAAAGGATATAATATACAGAACGATTCAGGAGGATAGGGCAACACATTAATAACATTATTTTATGCGACGATACTAAATATTAATGTACAGTAAGATTTTTCCACGCCCAGAGTTGTACAATGAATGCGATTATAAAATTTGAATTTCTGCATTTAAACATACACAAAAGAACAGACAATTGTAATTTTACATGTTAAGTATACAAATTACAATTAGTTTTTGAAAAACGGTGACTCATGGTGGTAGCAATGTTCAATCGTTTATTGCTTCTTTCATCTATAAAAAAAATTCATATTTCAATCTGATACTTTTAAAATTACACGTTTCTGGGAACAGGTGAGGGGAGGTTTTCCATAGGGATCTAATGTTTTAGGGTGGTTCTGTAATATTAGTAGGAATTATAAATAATTCCAACTGGTTTTTGCCGTCATCCTTAATAAACATAATTCATTATGCCGACAAATTGTGAATAGAGTGGGCATCCTTGAACTACAGACTGAAGAGCATTTTTACATAATTTTTTTTAGTATTGTCTGTTGTCAAATCCCTTTCTCATTCATTCCATTATCCCTTTATCTTTAAATCTGTTATTTTCCAAAATATTTTGTGGGTTTTAAGTTGATGTCCATCGGATCATCATTGATTATTACACTACATTGTCGTCTGAAAAGAAAACAAACGTTTATTATTATGTCACTGTGTATCGATACTCATTATTCTACTAATGGTGGTGGGTGTGTTGTTACAAACATAAAATAAATCCAGTAGGATTCTTTAGAAATAATATTTTGTTTTTCATGTAATTCTGTTTCATTTCCATTCCACAAACATGCGAATGAGGTTAGATTTTTTCTTATATGAATATTTTTGAAGAGCAACTTGAAGTAGGCAAAATTATTTATGTTGCAACAGACTTATGGAGAAGATAGTATGAACCGTACATGATAAGAGTGATACGCCTCGCTCTTAAAAAATTCATTCAAATGTAATCAACCGTCGAGTGAAATTGTTTCAATGATTGCGAGTACATCGCATGCGTTTGTAACAGCTTTAGAAAAACAGTTTTACTTGGAAGCGTTGCAGTTATCGAAGGAAAGATGTATGAGGGGCTGCATTATGACAATCCTCTCTTGCTTTTAATGACCCTTATTCAGGAACGTTTGGTAATGAACAACATAATTGTTGCCCCTAAGTCCCTTTGTTCATTTAATTTAGGACTTGCTATCTCCAAAAATAAATGCCATCCTGAAAGTAATTAATTCTAGATAGAAGAGATTAAAGAACATTTTTTTGCGAGCTCTGCATGTTGTTCATCAAACGATTACCAGAATGCATTGCAACTTAGAAAAAAATAGTAAGAGTAGTTATTTACTTTAAGGGAGGATAAGTCTGATTAAACGAGTAATAAAATTAATAATTTTGAAAAAGTTTAATTTCATTTTGGACATACCTCGGTGTGAAAACCAGAAGATTTATTGCTGACCTTAATTTTTGTGTAATTTAATGGAAAGGCTATTAATTATTTCCGGGGACTTTGTTTTACAATACTTTAATTAAATAAAAAGCTCTATGCGGTGCTTAAGTACTCATCCAGATAAAGCATATCTCCTACATTCTGTTTATACATGCATTCCTGAGCGTACTTAAACTATAAGCGTATCACAAGTAAATGTAAATGAACATCTTGAGCGTGAACATAGGGAACTGTAGAACCTAAGTTAATAGTAAGTATTAATAGTAAGTATCTTGGCATACGCATTATAATATAGACCTCGAACAGAACCGGTATAAATTCATAGCGATTAAAAGGAATTAATTTCTATTTTAATCTAACCTTTTAACTTAACCTATTTAAGAAAAAAATATATGACAATAGTCAAACGATCAGTCGGTTAAATGATCAACAGACTTACTAATAACAAACGCAGGTTATTGAATATTTTCCTTTATTACTATGGCTGCTGGACTTAATTAGATGCAGAGATCATGTTTGTTATATTCCAAGATCTACAATAAAAAATCACCGTAAAATAGTTTAACCGTTCTGTAGAATAACCAATATACCTAGCAGATAAGAGAAATTAAAATGGTTTTCGGTTGCTGTGACCTAAATCAATGTTTTTGTAACGGTTAAACTGAAATTCTGGATATGACAAATACCTGAGAAAAATCTTCGATTTTTTGTTTCGCGTAAAACAAATTTGTCAAAATGCAACCGATGTTTTCTGAAAATCGAAAGTTTCTTAAACTTTTCAGCAGTGAAAAGTTTAATCGCTTCAGTTACGTGCTTCAGTAAAGCTGCCTACAGTTGTGTAAAGCACCTGCCATCAGATGTGGGATCCCAACACGAATTTTGCTTACCGAAAATGGCTAAAAGGGGAATTGGAAGGAGTCAAAAAGAAAATAAGGAATAATATTCCACGTTATACATTTGTTGAATTCACTTAAACTAAAAAATATTTCATTAAACTATTATGTGAAAATAGGAGGAGAAAAGATTATGGAGGTAGAAGAATTTTGTTATTTGGGAAGTAGAATTACTAAAGATGGACGAAGCAGGAGCGATATAAAATGCCGAATAGCACAAGCTAAACGAGCCTTCAGTAAGAAATATAAGTTGTTTACATCAAAAATTAATTTAAATGTCAGGAAAAGATTTTTGAAAGTGTATGTTTGGAGTGTCGCTTTATATGGAAGTGAAACTTGGACAATCGGAGTATCTGAGAAGAAAAGGTTAGAAGCTTTTGAAATGTGGTGCTATAGGAGAATGTTAAAAATCAGATGGGTGGATAAAGTGACAAATGAGGAGGTATTGCGGCAAATAGATGAAGAAAGAAGCATTTGGAAAAATATAGTTAAAAGAAGAGACAGACTTATAGGCCACATACTAAGGCATCCTGGAATAGTCGCTTTAATTTTGGAAGGACAGGTAGAAGGGAAAAATTGTGTAGGCAGGCCACGTTTGGAATATGTAAAACAAATTGTTAGGGATGTAGGATGTAGAGGGTATACTGAAATGAAACGACTAGCACTAGATAGGGAATCTTGGAGAGCTGCATCAAACCAGTCAAATGACTGAAGACAAAAAAAAAAAATTAATTATTAATGATTATTTAACAAAGAATGTTAAAATATGAATTTCAAAATTCATTTAAAATATATGTTATTTTACAAATCTATTTAATAAATTAGTATTATGTTTTCACCAGCAAAGGTTACGATACACGTTCGCTAATAAACGCATTCATTAAGAGAAACCTTGAAAACTCTAAACTCAATTCACGAGGCACAAATTATAGCGGTTAATTGCAATTTTAAGTATAATTAAAGATCAGATGTTTTGAAAAAATAAAGAACAAAAATCCTGGAGGTTAGTTACAAATATTTAATAAAAGAAACATCTATGTTACAGAAAAAAACTATTTTTAATCCATTAATTAATTCTGTGTCTGTTTATATTTGAAACTGGATCTTCAAAAATCGTTTTGATTCGAGGTTCATCGGTCATGTATTAACATAAATAAGGTGACTTCATATAACGGTCTTGAACGATATTCCTCGCATTTCTTCTTAATCGCTTTCTTTCTTAGTAGGTAAATGCAATAATTCGCTCTTAATTTACATCGTCCATGTTATGCTGAATGTGACCAACACACACGGCACATACAGAGAGACTTCAGAAACGGACAAAGCATATGGTAAAAGCACACACAAGACGTCTCAGGAACTGAGGAAATTGCAAACTTGACCGACCTACAGGACAGGTGCCCTGTTGTCGTTTGGGAAGGTTGTGTTCCTCACATGCACATGCCCATGCACACAAAAACACATCCAGTAACACATACACACACCTCCTCTCACTCACACTTACACGCACCAACAAACACTCATTCATTCATTGAAGTGACTCAAATGTCTGTTCCTGTGTAGTGCGTGGAGTAGCTCTGATAAATTGGATCCTCTTCGTCCTGGTGTGGCTTGGGTGGGTCATTTCTCTGTAATTTCACTGGTTCTCTTCATGGCTTCAGGGGCTGGTTCCTCTCTGTTGACAAAACCTTCTGAAAATAAACCACATTAAATGAAAGCTAAATGTTCCATAAGTTTTTATAAAAGATTTTCATTTTTTTTTTGAAAAAAAAAAAAGATTTACTATTTACTACTAATTTTGTATTAGATTAAATAACATATGTAATAAATACTTATAACTACCAGACAATCATGACTGCTTAATCATTTTAATTTTTTGACTTTTATAATATTTTATTGTCCTGATGATTGTCTAAGGACTGAAAAATCTAGGCATTTAATTTGCTGGTAAGGTGGATTTTTACTTTTTTAATAATTTATTAAACATATCAGTGGTAACCAAAATTTATCAACTAAGTAGCCTGATTTCAATTAAATTTTTAAAAAACTTTACATTTCAATGTTAAGTATTCTCTTTCCATTTTCAGTTTTGCCTGAAAATATCAACAAAAAAAAGTTACATAAAATATAATTTAAATTTTATTTTAATTTATAGCCTGTAAAAGAAAAATTATTATACAATGACAGGAAAATGAAAAAAATAAATACAATACATATCGAATTACTGCTAGCAAAAAATTTCCCTGTGTGAAATGAGGTCATATGATGTTTTTACGATATTATTAAATAAACTTTGTGATTTCTTATGTTTCATATTGAATAAAACAGGTTGCAAAACTTAATCTGCCGTAGTGATATCCAAAGTAAAACATAAAAACTGGTGACGAATAACACTTTTTTAGATTTTATGTACAATAACATTGATAAATAAATCAGGAATAAATTCATAAATTTTATATCAAAACTTGATCTAATAAACAGAACAAAACGTTTTTTCCTACTGTTTACATTGCGAAGTAAATATTAGGAAAAGTTTAAATTCACTTTGTGTTCTATATTTTATTCTACTGCTAACCATTCTTAGTATTTTAGTTTTCATCATTTTGTTATTCAAGAAGGGGCCCTTTTCTGAGCGCTTGTTTTACGGGAGATTTCTCTAACATACCTAGCAAACAACTGCATTTATGTTCGTAATATTTAAAATTCCACAATAGATATTATAATTTATGATAAAGAAAATCTCTAATTACTGTGATTTGGTAGTTTCAAATGGTGGATATTTCAAATAAAATATATATATATATATATATATATATATATACACACATCAGAGACAAATTAGGCATTGACCAGATACTGGGATTTCTTGACATGTAACGCTACTAAGTTTTTCTCTTTATTATACTGATGTTTCCTTTATTGCATTTATATTGTAATTTGCCACACAAAATTTCTGTGTCCCACATGACATTTAATATCAGATCTCAATAACTGCGATATCACTAATGTCCTGACCCTCTTTTTCTGTTTAGCCTCTGGAACCACGGTAAGGTATTACTTCAAAGGATGATATGTATGAAAATTTAAATGAAGTGCAGTCTTGTTCAGTCTCAGGTCAACTATTCCTGAAATGTGTTCTTAATTGAAACCCGACCGTGAAAGAACACCGGTATCTACAATCTAGTATTCAAATCCATATAAAAATCGTTACTAGGATTTGAACCTTAGAACTCTCGACTTTGAAATCATTTGATTTGCAATGACGAGTTAACCGCTTGACTAGCTACGGTGAGCTAATGCCCTGACCTTGGTCCCTGGTACAAGGTAGGTGATAATGGCTGGTTGAAGCCACAGAGTGAGTAGCTCCATTACTTGGTCACTCTAACTGAAGCTAAACATTACATAAATGGATGGAGTCTTTTAATAAATACTAGTATTATTGTGAAATATGTATATAACGTAGTAAAGAATTAGCAGTACCTTAATATTTTACCATTTGGCTACACAGCTTTACATTCAACACGGCTAATTCATCGAGCAGCTGAATGAATCCGTCAATCTGGTACAATGAAGATATAGGATGCAGCATTTAGTGAAAAGTTGATGAGAAGTGGAATATAAACTATATTACTTCAAAACTTCATCTTTATTCATAGTTTGTATATTTTTGTAGTGAGGAAGATAATGTTGATTTCACACTTTGATCTTGATCGCACTTTAATTTCACACTTTATTTACACCAATCACTTTAATTACCCCAATCACTTTATTTACCCCACATTTTAAAATATGTAACAGATAAAATAATTACACTACAAAAACCAACCAGGATCAGTTCATGCCTTTTTAATATGCAAGGCAATTATTTTACATATAAAAATTATTAAATTTTGAAATAATTTGAATTACTGTTATATGCTAGATTGATTTTTCAAATAATCATTATACTTAGGATGTTACCACAAAAAAAAATTGTAAATGGAAGTTAGTTAATTTTTTTAATAACAAAATTAGTGAATAAAATTAGATAATTTATTATGGCACCTATAAAACAAAGCTTGCATGTCAAAGTCAAAAGTGAAATGCATGCTTGTGTGCTTCTTTGATTCCAAGGGAATTGTTCATAAAGATTGGGTGCCTCCTGGACAAACAGTAAACCGATATTTCTACAAAGAAATTTTAGAAAGACTTCTTTGAAGAAATATCTGTGCCAACATTGCTCATAATTTGATTCTGCATGACAATAATGCGCCATCCCATACTGCTCTGTCAGTACAGCAATTTTTAACCTCAAAACAAGTCGCTCCATGCGACTTTTTTCTATTTCCAAGAGTCAAAATTGGCAGTCAAGGGACACCATTTTCAAACACAAGATGTCCAAAAAGCTGTGACGAGGGTCTTGGAGGATATTACAGAAGATGAGTTCCAGAAATGTTACATCAATGCCAGAAGCGCTGGAATAAGTGTGTGCAATCAGAGGGGAACTACTTTGAAGGAGACAACACTAAACATGACAAACGGTAAGCAACATTTTTTTTCACATCAGTCTCATTACTTTATTGTCTCACTTGATAATATTTATTTGATAAATCCTTGTGGTACAATAAAATTGATTAGTTTGCAACAAAATTAACCCACATTATTGTTTGCTTGTAAGTATTTTAATAAAGCACAAAGCTTATTATTATCACTTAATTTTATTTACTTTTATTTATTTTTTTCTTCAGACATTTTGGTTTTTTTTTAGATATTTTTGGTATTTCACAGCAAGATTTAATAGATTAAACAATTTTACCCATACATCAGTCATTTATAAACCGATTTGTACAAATGAAATGCGATTTTGTTCATAATAAAAGGCTTAACATTTTATTTAATACATAATTTGATTAAAAAATCAAATTTAAATGATTAAAAATCATTTGAATTTTAATTTGATTAAAATTCAAATTTTTGAACGGTGCACCAAATTTCATTAAAATATTTTAATCAGTTCTAAGATGTACATTTTTTATGAACAAACAAAATGGCATAGAAGAGGGAAAATAATCAAGATATGGCATTTCTCTACTACTTTTAACTTTTTTGTTTACTTTGATATCCCGTAAATTTTGTCTTATAAGAATTGTATACAGCCTTCAAAGAAAATCATAATTTAAAAATTGGTTTTTCAAAATTGGTATTTAGATATTAATGCCACCGCAGCTACAGCTTTAGGTTATGTTGACTTCGTGTACTGACAAATCATACGTATATCAAAATAACCTAACTAATTATAACCCACACTCTCGTTGCTCGCTAACCTTGGTACTTGCATATTAACGCCACCGCAGCTACAGCTTTATTGAAAAACAAAGTAGTCAATCGGATTTCGGTGGATTAACATTAATTGGATTTTGGTGCTATAACATTAAAGTTATATTATTAATAAGTTGTATATATTATGTTAATACAATATGTTGTACATATTTAATGTTAATTATCAGAGGTTAGCGAGCAAAGCGAGCATAGGTTATATTTAGTTAGGTTATTTTGATATAAGTCTGATTTGTCAGTACACGAAGTCAACATAACCTAAAGCTGTAGCTGCGGTGGCATTAATACCTAAGTACCCCTTTGAGATGTAAGTAACTCAAAATTTGCTGATTTAAGACCTAAATTTGGTATTCTGGCTGGTGGGTCAGGTACTACTCTGTTTGTGTGTGTGTCACCCACCAAAATGTAAAACTCATGTTATGAGTTTTACTCTAAAATGAGATTTGATTATAAAATTCTCCTTTCAACCTCTGTATGTGATATAGAAAATGAAATGTGGATGCTGTCACAGTGTGAAAAATGTCCAGGTACTAATGAACTGCAGAGATTACTGCAAGAGAGCTGGGATGATTTTGATTCTGACATTATCTTCAAACAGTGGGTTTCTGTTGACCATTGTGAACTCTACTCAAAATCTTCAATTTGAAGAGAAATACTTTGGTAAATTTTCTGAAAATTTAAGTAATCTAAAAAAACATTTTCTTGCAAAGAGACAAGCTAATTTCCTCAACATTAAAAAGGAAAACTTGTTGGAGGGTGAATGTATTTTAAATAGCATCAAACCTTATGCCACAGTACATCCATTTCTCATATATTTTAAAAAATAACGAAAATTACAAAGCCAAAGCTACCATGTGATTAGTGAGTACTTTCAGCGCAATACTACACTGATCTTCTGCTTCCGAAAGTAAGTTATAAATAAAGTAAAACACTGTTACCACAAGTTAAATAATTTTTTTCTGATGGCTCCTCAGCCTAGTATAAAACCAAAAAAAAATTAATAAATTTGTGCTGCAATCAAGAAGATTTTGAAATCACAGCTGGATGACATTTTTTGCCTCATACCATGAAAAAGGATCATGTGATTGTATTGGTGGAACTGTAAAAAGGACTATCACTAAAGCAAGCCTTCAAAGGACTGTCAACAATAAAATTGTTAAACAATTAAAATAAATAAATAAATAAATTGTACAATTATTACAAAGATAATATTAAAAATGTAAATTTATTTTCTGTTCTAATAAAGATGTTTACGAGAGTGAAGAATACCTCAGTTCTCGTTATCAGATTATCACAACAGTCCCAGAAGCAAGAACCTTTTACAGTTATGTTCCAAAAAGTCAAATGTATTCTGAAAGTCCAGGCAACCTCTCAATCAGAAACATTTTCTGTTAGTATCTGTACACAAGGACATTAATGTTTCTGATTGCTTTATAGGTTTACCAAAGCCAAAATGTAAAACTTTGTCACTGTGTATATGATGCGGTTAGGCGAATACATGAAAATGAAGGGCAATATCAAATATACTTTCTCCATCCTCAGAGTCCTGGGTACTTCATTCAAGAAATCAGAGGGATAATCAAACATGGGTTCAACTGGAAAATATTTTAAAGATTCTCACACCTTCAGAGCTTTATCTATCAACTTACTGGAAGAGGACACATTTCACCAAACATGAATGAAGACTTTCAGTTCTAATCAATAAAAAAATAGCAGAACACTAAGTTATGTTAGTTTAGTTTGTTATCAAAAAGTACAAGATTTATTCATAACTTCCATTAACAGGAGTAAAATAATGTAAAAGTGAAAACTTGTTAGTGTTTTTGAAATGTTTATCATTCTGTAATTCACTATTTATCATTCTGAAATTAACATTATCAATTTTTTTTCATTCTAGAGAGTTTAGCTATAATTTTTATACTCTGAAAATACTTAGCATTTTTAGATACATTCTTTAAGTTAGAAGAAACAGTGTTTTTAGCAGTTTTGTTGGCTTCATTACTTGTCAACCCCTTTGAGTAACAAAACAGATTTTACATAGTTTTAAAGTACATAAAAGTACCCTACTGTAAACATTTCAGATTTTTGCCACCTATCCCACATGTTTTTGGGCCCCCAAAGATGAGATTTTAAAAATCTTATGATTTGGTGGCAATTTTTTTCAATAAAGGACTCTGTAACAGTCCATTTTTTTTTTTAAGTACTACTAATACCAAAGAGTTAAATGGTAAAAAATAGTCCTATTTCCCTATGCCCATCATTATTTATTCTGGGTTCAAATTTTGAAAAAACAATTCATAAACATAACATCAGTAAACATTACAAGATTTGGTAATGTAAAAAAATGAATTTTGAGCAGACTAAGATGAAGTTCCATATTTACTGTTTACAAACAGCCATTTTGACCTCTGTAAGATGTAAAATAAGAATGCTACAGCTTATGGAAAAAGTAACAAAATATGGGTTTTTACCTGTTGCAAGTTAGAAAATAATCTATTAGCCAAGAAAAAAATTGTTTTTTTAAATATTAAAAAATATTATTTGGCCACTACAAGGTGGGTAGTTATCATACAACAAATATCAAAATCAAAGATAGTGACGCAGAAAAATGTTTGAAAATTTGTTGAATTAAAATCGAATACCCCTCCCGCATTGTGAAAAGGAAGCAGTTAGATTTTTACAGAAAAAGGGTATTCTTCCGAAGGGACGGAAATGTGGCAAAGAACATATTATCTTTGTATTTTATGTGAGGTACACGTAAATTGTGTACTATAATAATAAGTACATAATCTATAACGATGGTGGAATCGTTATAGGTTAGGTTCAATCATTGTGGCGCCGTTACAACACATAAGTACTGCAATTACTAATAGATAACGTAAAAAAAAAAATGCTGGGGAAAAATAGAAAAGGCCCTGTATTTCTATCAGCCCCAGTTTTTCAATCACTGTATTTTGCCCAACAAATATTGATTTTGGCACCTTCTACCACACAACGGAATTTAAACACTCGTGAGGGTTTTGTTTTCCCATGTAATCACTTACTTAGAAGTTATTATAAGACAACGGTCTTATAATTGGCTTATTTGTATTTTATATGTAAAATAGCTTCTTTTAGTTGTTCATTTTCTTTTTTGTCTTCTCTGTAAATTAAAAAATGGGGTGATAGTTTCGATTCTAGATCCACTGAATTTGGAAGATAAACAAGAATTATCTAAACTGGATTCAACATTTACATCCCCATGTTCACTTGCAATACCAACACTTTCACTTTCACTTGTAATGTTCACCTTCTTCTTTATTTAAAAATATTTCGTTGCCTAGACATTTTTTAAAAACAACGAAATCCTACCAATCAAACACAATATCAACATATGATAGAAACTTTGTTTATATTCTTGACAAAAATATATGCAATTATGCACAGAACAAAGAACAGAAATTTCCCTATATAGAAAATTTGAAACAGAAAAATACTTTTTTTCAAAAATAAGTGTAAAAATTCCTTTTTACCATACAAACGGAAATTTAAAAAAAAAATTTGAACCAAAATATTTTTTTTTTTTTTTTAGTTATCACTTGAAATAGCATACTTTAAAGTATTACAAAACATCAAAATAAGATTTTTTGAAGAATTTCATGGTATGAGCTCCCCTTAATCAGAAAATTTAAATACAGTTATCATAAAAGAATGGTGCGGGTTTGAACATGTTAAAACAGAACTACTTACAGTTTATGTTTTTTATTTTTCAAATTTGTCGTCTCAAACATTTTTTTACGTAATTAATAAATTTCAATATGTGCGCCTTAGTCGCTCGACAAATGTCCAAACGATACGCAACTTCTCTCCAAACATTAGTTAACATTTCTTCGTTAATGGTTGTCATTGCTTCATTAATCCTGTTTTTTAAAAAAAAAACCAGTACATTGTACATAAAAACACCGTTACCATGTGGAAGTTAAAAGAAATCTTAAACAGAAATCAAAGCAATCTTAAGAAAAAAGAGTTGTTTGGATTCAGATATTAGTCGAATAAAATTAACAATTTAAACAATAAATTGAACAAAATTTTAACATTTTATTTTATTTTTTTCAATTTAACAATTTTTGCATGTTCACCTATAATACCACACCCTAGTTTATTTATGAACATCATTTAATCTACACAATTCAGGAACATATGAACAACTTTCATTTGATATTAATTTAAAAGCAATAAATGCAGTATGTGTACAAGGCGCAAGGGCACATATGTTCTAGAAATAATACCGGCCCTTAATAATTACTACAAATTATTTATACCAATGTAAATTAGCATCAAAAACTATATATTTAGGTAAAGTTACAGGAGATAAAAGTATGTAATAAAGGGAGGATGTACTGAATGTAACTTTTATTAAAATTGCTAACAAACAGGCTAAAATATAAAAGGCTGTTACTAAAGCTGTAATCATGAAAAATCATGGTACATATATAATTAAAGGTAGAATAAATTCTGACAGGATTTTAAATCAGACAATGGCCCAGTTTAATTTGGGTATTAGTGTTCAATTAGTGACTATCTCGAGAGTGATCTGTATCAAGATAAAATATATAAATGTGACTGGCATATGTATTTATGTAACATTTAGTTTAGTTTAGTTTAGGCATTTAGTTTAGTAACTGGAAGATTGCTGGTTCAGTTGACCACCATCAGTAATTGTTCACAAACCATTTTTTATCTCAGCTCTATCCAAATTTGCATATAAAATGTGTATAGCACATAAAAAACTGATTGCAGTATAATACACAAAGATATGTATAATTTGCAAGTTCTATGGGATACAGTGAATCGGTACCAGTAAACAAGTTAATTACAGTATAACCAAAATAATATTAAGTTATTCAAACAGTAATAATTAAATTGTAAATAAATGTAAAACTTACGGAACTTTGGAGTTAGTTGTAAACTACAAAAACAGTATCAGCAGATTTCTTCTGCCTTCCAGTAGTAATACTGATTATTAATGGTATTACAACACCAATAGTATACTAATAAGCATTACCATTGGAAGGCAGATCTTTGAACTAATGTTTAAAAAAAAAAACAATTTCGTTAGTTGAAAATATGCCTTTCTGATGAAGACTAGCAAATCAGCATAACTTTAGGTCGGCAGGTAAACATTTTGATTGTGGTACAGGAGAAAAGAAGTTTGAATTAACTAAACTGAGTAATACATAGATTACGCTAATTATACTATCTAGATTTCATACAGTACAATTTTGTTCATTCACCAGCGAAGCAAATTTTTTAAGTTTTGACCAACAAAGACAATATTCACATTTGCAGATAAAAGTGTAATGATAAACCAACAATTTTTTTTTGAAAATGTTGTCTATTTTAGATTTAGATCATTCATACAGAGTGATCAAAAATTTAAATATATATATAAAATATTTCTTTCCGATAAAAAATAAAATTCAATGCCCTTCAAAGTCTGACAACAGGGAAAATCATATATTTAACAATTTTCAGCTATTTAGCAAATTTTGGGGATATACACAGGCTCATCTCTCTTTGGTAGCACTTTTAAAAGCTTTCTTTTTCTACATCTTATCCTTGCTGTCTATGTAAAAACGACTCCAATATAAAAAGAGTCAGTCAGTGAATCATTAATTTTTAAAACAGGATAATTTTAAATATATTAAAAACAAATCTGGCCATGAAATCAAGCAGTTCACAAGACAAATGTACTCTGTTAACTGAAATGAGTCATTTCATAACAGATGTGTATTTAAGAAACAAAAAAAGAAATCACAATAACAGTTCAGCATTTGTTTCTATACTTTACAAAATTAAGTTCTGTAGACTATAATTATTGTAACTTTTTTTAAATAAAAAAAAAACAGCGTGATATAACAATCATTTTTTATTCTAGGCCTAATAATACAACAGTAATGATCCGATACTTGTATCTGGAAACTCCAGACAAAAGACAGACACTACCACTATGACACAGAAATTCATGGCAGTTCAAGATAGCAAATTAAAAAAAAGATAATACTGATTGTAGATTGGTGAAAAAGTGGTATATACAGTTTATCAGAAAAGGTACACGCTTAAGGATAAAAGAAGCGTTAAGAGGTATTATAGAAAAGATGAACTGGCTGATGGGAGATGTGACACAGGCTTAATGAATGTAAAGATGGAAGGAAAATCTTGGTTAAATATTTAAGAAAATGTTAATATCTTGAAAACCATGAGATATAACTTGCCAAAGAAAATAATAAACCTTGCTAAAGAGATGTAAGAGTGCAAGACATTCACCCAGGAAAGTTGACAGAGGTTTAGAGTAAATAAAGGTGTCATATTGCAGTGAGTACTTTCATTTTAAATATTTTTGATGGTAATGGATGATTTGCTGAGATAGGCGACTGAAGATAAAAACAGTGGTGGGATTCATTCAAGAAAATTTACGATCTTGACTTTGCTCATTAGATATTTACACTACCACCTCATAATTTTGTTAATATGACACGGACAAAATAAATCAGTTTAGAAAAGGATTCCAGCTACCATATCATTAATTGAAGAAAAATCGTAAATCTTTATGTATAAATTTTGCACCAGGAGATTCTGTCATAGTTACCTGATTGAAAGTGACAGGTCCCAATACATTAGTACTCCACTGTTTTTATTAACTGCAAACACTTGTCATCCATTATCAAGAATTCAAGTTATTTAATGTTTGTGAATGTTGTAGACATTTTTGAATTGAATGATTATGCTTTGAGATTATGCAGATTGTATATTTAATTGGTGCATTAAAGGCGATTGATCTAGATATGAATAAGGGAAAATGTAATAATTACATTTTTCTTTGAAGAAGAGAATTATTCTCTTATTCACTCAACAAAAAAAAATCTACTTACCGTAGTTTTACAACTAATAACATTGTTCTAACTCATGTTGATAATGCAAGAGATTTTGGATTTATTTTTAAATTTTATTTCATTATTTATTTGCAGATGTCTAGGCTTTAACATAAGGATGGGGTATACTTTTATAACATTCCCCCTTCTATACAAAATGTGATTGTATATTGCTCTGGAATTTAGAATCCATGTCATGATCAAGGCACTGCCATACAATGACAGTGTGTCCAACATTGGTCTCAAATTTGCTTCAAACATGTTTACCATTGTACACTCTGACTTAGCATATATTCAATGTTGGAGGCATTGCAAAGTCTCTTTTTCAAATGCAGTAGTCTTCACAATGAAAATTATACAACTGGCATCTTACCTTTTTCTTCATCTTATAATAAATATGATGAAGACAAGAGACCGTGGTAAAAACTGAATAATGAGTTAATAGAGCAATGCTAAAAGAAAAGAAGAAATTGCTTTTTGAGACCGCTCATATATAGAGAAATCAGAAAAAACAGGACAGTACGGACTAATGTGGTAAAATGTAAAAACAGTAACATGGGATAAGTTTAGGAATGGTACACGCACTAAAAAAATTGCCAGTAAAAATGTGTTATAGGACGAGGAAAAGATATTTGAAAGGTGGATTAAGTGTACAGAGGAACAACACTACTCAAAAGTAAGCAAATGATCTTATAAAGGCTAAAATAAAATGAAAAAACCTTAAGTAGGACTAGCTAAACTACAATTGGAAGTTTTATCAGCATCAAGAGAACTGATTAAGTCTTAAAGGAGGATTTCAAGAGATTACAAAATAATGTAATCAGATTTACAACAGTGAAATGTAGTCAGATTTGTTTTAAAACAATCACGATTCCATTTCCCTAGAAGCATGATGTTAAGTTTTAATCTTCTTTTCACGAAATAGATTTACAAGGAATAGAGGGATTACAGATGTGATTCGGCTAATCAAAACTGTTAATAATAGGTATATAGAGAGAGATAAAGGAATAAGTATACCGTGTCAAATAGAAAAACTAATGTAAATAATTAAAAGATAAAAGAAGAACACATATATAATCCAAATATACAATATTAATTATAGAATTGCACTGAATTGGAAATTGGTTATTAAAATAAAGGATGCTCAAATTGAGTTTAACCTAGAAAGAGAAATAAGCAAGGATGCTGCCTTTATTTAATATGTAGTTGAAGATATGGGTACTTACGTATTAACGCCACTGCAGCTACAGCTTTATTTAAAAACAAAGTAGTCAATCGGATTTCGGTGGAAAATGAACAGTCTCTTTATTAATTTTAATAAATGGTTATTTATATTTATTTATTTTATAAATATAATTTAACTTAGCCTACGCTCACTAACCTTGACTAATTAACACCGTAATTTTTTGAGTATTTATTTAATAAATAATTTATTTAATAATTTTTTGAGTATTTATTTAACAAAGTAGCCAATCGAAATCCCATTGACTACTTTTTTTTAAATAAAGCTGTAGCTGCGGTGGCGTTAATACCTAAGTACCAAGATATGATAAAAAATGCTCTAGAAAATGAAAGAATAAATCTAGGAGAACGGAAAATAAACTGTAAAATGTTTACAATGATTATACAATTTCTTTTTTTAAAATGAAGCAAATGACATTCATAATTATTAGAATACATTATTACAGAATAAAGTGAAAATGAATATTAAGAAAACAAAAATAATGAGTTTAGGAGAAAATAAGCCCATAAATATCTGATAAAAAAATAACAGTTGAAGTAAAACAATACTGATATTTAATAAGATGTCAAAAAAAGATTGTAAAAGTGAAAATGAAATAACAACAAGCAAAGAAATATTTATTATGTAGTGGGGTAGTTGATGCATATGAAAGAGGGACACTAGGAGAAAAAGGGAAACTATGAAATCGGAAAAAAAGGCTAAAATTACTTGAAATAACTGTAAGGAGGAGAGATTGGATATTAAATGAATAGATGGACTGAAAAATGAAGATGTAATAATAAGATTGTTTACAAGAATAGAAGTTTAATAAAAAAAAATAAGAAAGCCAACTAACTGGCTGGGATACATTCTGAAAGTAGAAAAATTGGTTCAAACAGTGTTTTACATTCTTGGGTGTCTATAACCAGAATAAACAAAATAAGACTGATTTGAAAGGCCTTGAAGACCTCCTATGATTTCAACATAATTTTTTAATTGGAGATATTAACATAAATAGTAATGAAAGAATAAATAGTATTGGTAAACATTATCTAAAATTACTTCTTTCTTTCTTTTTCCTGTTTAGCCTCCGATAACTACCGTTCAAATAATACTTCAGAGGCTGAATGAGGATGACATGTATGAGTGTAAATGAAGTGTAGTCTTGTAGTCTCAGGTCGACCATTCCTGAAATGTGTGGTTAATTGAAACCCAATAACCAAAGAACACCGGTATCCATGATCTAGTATTCAAATCCGTGTAAAAATAGCTGGCTTTACTAGGACTTGAACGCTAGAACTCTCGGCTTCCAAATCAGATGATTTGGGAAGACGGCGTCCACCACTAGACCAACTTGGTGGGTTAACCTCTAAAATTACTTGGTATGAATGAGTACAACTCCTAATTTAATGTTGATAATAGAGGTACTGAGGATGATGTATTGATCATGTTTTCTATAAATCAATTTTATATAAACACAATGTTTCTAGTGCTATCATTCTGACACATGTTAATGATCAAAGGGTTTTTGCCATTTAAGGACAGAACTCAAAATAATTTGTAAAACATGTTAAAGAGGTCCTGGATTAAGATAAATTAAGATCATATTTATATGAACATGACTGGAGGGAAATTCTTGATGATATTGATTTACATTTTAAAAACGTTTTTGATATTATATTACAGTATATTAATCAAATCAAAATCTGTTATTTATTTTACACCATGGATAAAGTTGGGCTGTGTATTACCATTTCTCAAAGAGACGGGTTGTATATAAGATATGGCATAAAACATACAGCCACAAAATTAAGACTGAATACATTAAGTTTAAGAAAAAAATAGCGCACGGTTTATGGCACTAGACAACATTTTAAAAACAAGAGGGAATTACCAGCAAAAAATCAGTGAATAATTAAAAAAAAACCAGTATATTTCTACGTAAAATATATGCAAATGTTGTAATGATAAAAGTAAATTGCTAATATTTCTAATGAATATGGTTCTTGGACCTACTCTAGAATTTTTACTAATGTCCTACTTCGCATAATTTTTTAGGTAAAGCTACATCTTTTGCAGATGATACTGCTCTAATATATTCACAAGAATCTTGATAGGGATAAGACTGCAAACTACAATGCAAAGTGATCTGGATAATTTAGCTTGTAAATTGGATAATGTAAAGTAAGTAAATTAGTTCAAATGCTTTAAAAATCAAATATCTAATTTTTACTTTATCATCTGCTTCCTTATTAGTTCCATTAATATACCATAATCAACTTAAGAAAAAAATAGTTGCGTGGATTATGACGGCTAAAAAATAATATTTTAAAAATGAGGGAATTTACCTGCCTACAGATAGTGGAGAAATTATAAACCAGTATACTGGTATGTCTAAATTACAAATAAACTATCAAAAATATGTATAAATAGTAATGTTTTTGATGAACATGAGATGGTTAATATTTTTTTTATGAATACTTTGTTGGGAGTATCTAATGAAGTTATCAGTAGCACTGGTACTTTGAATGACAGAATTATCATGAACACTTTAATTCTCCCATTCCACTTAAATCCTTTGGCTATATACACATATAGTCTGTAAAATAGTAAATTTCCAGGTACCGATAAGATCTCTTCTGCTTGTGTTAAGGAAATTTGTGTTCAAGTAATCCCTACCTTATCTGCCTGCTATATAAATAACAGTCTTGCTATGGGTAAATTTCCTTCCACCCTGAAATCAGTAGAAACTGTTTCAGTTCATAAATCAGGATCTTTACATGTGGTTGGCAACTATTGGCCCATTTTACTACTTTCAGTTTTTTTTAAACTGCTAGAAAAAGCAATTAAAAAAGTTAGTTTTTTATCTAAAAATAAATTTTTTACTCATGTCAACTTGAGTTTCAGGAGGGCGAGTACTGAATTTCCAGTACATGTTTCTGTATTATTTCTTGATACTTATAAAGCATCTGGTACAGTTAGTCATCTAATTCACATTTATTTAAAATATATAGCACTGAAATTAGAGGTCTAACTTTAAAATGGTTATCTGGAAGGCAGAAGTTAGTGCATAATTGAGGGTGATTGTGTAAGCAATAACCTTCAGGTGAATTGCATAATTCCCAGGTTCCAATTATTAAGAGAAGGCGAACGCCGAGATGTATATACTGCGGAAGTGAGGATACACCTGAGCACACCTTCTACGTATGTGAAAGGTGGGCTGAGGTGCGTCGCAGATGTAGAACGGAAGGCCTGACGCCTGAAACGACGGTGGCCCATATGCTCCAGGGGGAGAGAGAATGGGAAGAAGTAAGGAGGATGGTGGCTAGCATCCTGAAGACCAAGGAAGAGAATGGGATGTAGCCTAGGAGCCGGGTATACGCAATGTCCCTTGGTTTGACGATAGGATCTGTGTTAATTTTTAGGATATCGTTGTTTCTATCTTTGTTGTATGCTAAGTATATCTGAATCAGTTATACTTGATGGTCATCATGTTTCACCTGAATTTTGTAAATGTAAATGTCTTTGTTTTTGCTGCTCGCATGGGTAACACATGTCGCCTATACCATGAAGTTATTGCACAGCGAGAGAGTGCATCAACACTTGGTGCTTCAGAAGAACTTTGAACCTAATGTTATTACACTGTGCTTAGATACCTGGGTCCCTCCAGGGCATAAGGGCAACCCAGTCTTAGGGAGTTGCTTGTTAGTTTGTTTCTCTGTTTCTTTCTTTTTTTGCTTACGCATCGTGTTGCATATGCTGATGAATTAGTTTTAGTTTTAAGAGTTGCTTTTTTGTCCCATATTACTCAGACTACCTGTTGGTCACGGAAGAAGTGTGGGATCAATTGTACTGATTATCTGCAATGGCTATTGCACTGGAGATTTCAATGACTGGAAAAGTTGACATTACTTATTTAATCGACTTTTATGCCCTTGTCAAGAGAAGTTTCTCATAGGGTATAAGCTTTAACTAGTTTTAGGGATTTATTGTTTTCACTGGCATTTATGTAGCTGTTTTATTCTGGCTGCTTGTGTGTGTCCTTCTTGTCACTCAGCCAAGATGTTATTGATAAGTGCTACTGTCAGCCAACACCTGGTTTGCCAGAAGAATGGGACTTACCGATACAACACTGTGTTTTCTAATCTTAAGGATAACAGTTTAGGGAGTTTCGTTCTCTTTTTTGCCACTGTTGCCCATGTGGATGTTTTTGATTTAGCTTTAAGGTTTTTCAGTCTTGTTTCCACTTACATCATGATGTACTTTGGAGCACGACTACACAGCAGTACCTGCAGCATCAGCAATGCCTATTGCTGGGAGATCTCAGACTGATGTTAAAAGAAAATTGTGTTATATTAATGCGTGTTTCAATTATTAATCGTGTTTAAATAATGTCATGTGAGGGGCTCCCGGTAGCGGCACTGTCAGTTACCGTTGCCGAGGGCGTTGGGTGTGCCAAAGGACAAGAACAAAGACAAGGAGGGGGCGAATCGTGATCGCCGTGTAGGGCCGTTAAAGCAGCTCGGATGCAGAGGTCACTCTGGCTCCTGCATATGCAAGAATGCGGGTAGTCGGGGTGCTCCGATGATGCATTCGGGACCCTCAGGTGTGAGAGGGGGGACGCGGCGGTTTCCCGGCTACGCGCAAAGTGTAGTTGGCAACCTAGTGTAGGGCCGGGAAGGGTAGCCTTTCAGTGGAGGGATGTAGTGGTCGTCCAGAAGGAGGAGCTATTGCATCTTGATGAAACTGTGAGGACCCCGATGGGAAGCCAAAAATGGCGAGACAGGGGGGCAGTCGACTGCCACGACACCCTGACATTCCTGCGCATAGCCTAACGGCAGAGGCCGGAGATGTTGGGGGTGTTTAAAAAAGGATTAAAAAAAAAAGGTTCCAATTATTAAGGACCTATTATATTTATAATTTTTATTTATGAGTTATTTCATGTAAATTTTACGGTAAGAAAAAGGTATATATCTTTTGCAGATGGGCGTGTGTGTGTGAGAAAGATAACTGGGGTGTATAAGAAAACGTTTTTTTTAATTTTATTTAATGTTAAAATCAATTTATATATAAAATCAAATATAAAAAATATTACATCTTTAATTAAAAAAGCATATCGTTTGTACCTTCAGTGTAAAATTGGTGATCAGGGTAAGATGCGGGGTCCTCATACAGTATGCACTAATTATTCTGTGTGATTAAGAGAGATCTAATTGTTTTGAGAGATCTTGTATGTTTTTATTGGTATTATTAACAACTGCTTTGTTTGCGTTAACTTCTAACAGATATTATTTGAAATTGAATTGCAATTCAAGCTGTGTTGCAACAATGTCTTCAACACAGCAGTTATTTCATATTTTAAATCTTAGATTGATGTAAACATCTCTTTTACTTTACCTTTTCATTGGTCATTGCTCTGTAACCCATAAAATGAATGATAATTTAAATTTTAATAAATTATTTAGCATAGTAGTATATAAATGATAGCAAATCATTTGCTATCAAATCAAATAAATTTCATTACTAGATCAGGATTACACTTGTTTAGATCCATTCCTAACCTTAACGGTCTGTATAATTAATTGTTGAACTTATAATAAATTGTTAATTTCCAAAGAATGTTTTTTTCTGTATTGTTATCTAAAATATGCAGACCTATATTGATACTTGTCACTCATTCATAAATATTTGTTAATCAAAACTTGTGCTTTATATAACTTTTAAAGCAGATGAAAAATTTCTTTAATGTTTCTATCGCTCTTCATAATCAATTGAAAATTATGTGAATTGAAATAAAATGGTAAATTCAATAAAAACCTTACATTGTAAATATATAAGGACTCAAAAATAATATTTCATCATAAAAAGGTATTTGTAAATTTGGTTCTCAATAGCAAAATCTAATTTTTATTTATTCTTATAAGACATTTAAAATCTCCATAATAATTTATCTCTTAATATTTTTAGATATCTTCTCTATAAATAATTTTTTCTACCTTGAACAAAATGTTTAAATTCTAAACTATTCTCTACTTAAACTTTGTTTGAATCGTGTTTTTTAATTCTGAAGTAGATGTAGGAATATATGGAATATTTGACGGGAATAAATTTGAAGAAAACTTGTTTGCAAATAATATCTGAGGACCTTGTATTAGGTCCATTCTCAATACACTTTATTTCATTTTGATGTGGGGTCATGCAAGAAAGCCTGTCTCAGTAAGTTACTATTAGTTTGTTTTAAGTTGCTGTACTTATAACATTTCCTCCTGTCTTTTTACAATGTCTGAAATGACAATTACAAAGGCATAGATTACTACTGTAGAAAGAACAGTTAATTTAAAATATAGTAGGGGGTATACCAAAATGAAACGACTAGCACTAGATAGGGAATCGGAGAGCTGCATCAAACCAGTCAAAAAGTACCTCTTGTATACAAATTGTTTTGGATAATAATAAAGATAAATTTAAATATGAATTGTTGCAAACCCAATTCCAATGATTAATAATATCTGAATCTCCAATATCATTTCTCTGGTATTAATTATGAAGTTAAGTATTGAATTGTAGAACCTTCAATAACCGTGTTTGAGGAGCAAAATATGTTTGAATAACTAACCGCTTCGGTGTAATATCTCAGTTAGGTGTAATTAACCTACATATTAACTTTTCCGGTTCATATTTTGTTGTCAATAAAAGACATTGTCCAGTTGATGATTAAGTATTAATTTTAATAAGTTTAATTTTATTAATTTTAATAAGTAATGATTATTACATGTTAACATTTAAATAATTTTACATTATTGATAAAAAAGATACATGTTAATGCATGTGTATGTTGACAGTAAGAGCTCTAAATTTAGGCTGAACAGTACCTTAATAAAAATGAATTACTAATATTAATTACTGATATGATAGGCTAGCTGAATATTTACTTTTATAAAAGAGTAAGAAGAATGAAACAGTTTATTTATTTATAGATTTATAAGAAATATTAAGTAAATGTCAGCTGTTGATTTGAAATTTGTAACAATTTAATACTTTATCAAGTAGAAGAAATAACTAACTAATAAAGAAGAATTGATACTTGAGTCTGAACACCTATAAACTATAGCAACTAGGATTTCTTTAAATGTTTGGTTAATGGTGCAAGAGAAGATGTCTAATGATCCTAATAACAAACAGTAATAGATTAGGAAAAATGTACCACAGCCTCGATTAACGTAAAACTTATAACCAGGATAACGAAAAATTTATAAGTCATTTCATTTCTGTTTGTTTATTTTTGGGGTATTATTTTGCCGGTATTAGAATTAGAAAACAATGTTAGAAATGTTTGGCTATACGAATTAGTTAATTTATTTTGTATAAATAAGAGTGCAAATTGTATTATAAAATTTATTACGTGATAAGTATGGGTACAATAGGTAAACTATAGTTACAAAAATAATGATACTTATTTTATGCTATATTAAAATAATATAAAATTACTTACCGCAGTCAATGAACTGTGTAATCAACCCGTGATGGCCGCTGGATTCCAAACTGCACATATGTAGTATCTTTGTCGCTCCCCACCACTGCAATTACCGTCGCTCCACAACTAATTTCTCAACTGCCACAGCTAAATAATTATGAAAGTAACAACACCATCTAAAATGTCCTACACTGTAGTTTCATTTCTCATAATAACGATCGACCGACCGACACAGACAGTTTAATATTAAACCTTCCTTTGTTATTGAAAGTAAACACATTCGCATAAGAAATTTTACTGTGTTGCATTCTTTTTTCAAAAATGTTACCTCGCAGCTTACGGGAACGCATCGATTAACAAAAAAAATTTAACGTTACGTATTGGTGAAATAAAACAAAAATACTAAATGACAATCGGAATTGCCTTAATCTACATCCGGTTGGCTCCATTCATATTTAAAAAAGGAAATATTAAATATTTTAATTACATTTAACACGACCTGCTTCCAGAACCGTGTAGGATAACAAATGTCGAGACTTAACACAACTTCATTTATCTTCAATATGAGTCTGAAATACTCCTTACTTGCGCATGCGTTCCCCCGCTGATTTGAATCTGAATTAATTCTGAATTTTGTTACAAGAAAATCTCTGGTAACTCGAGTACTTAAAACAAGTAATAATTTATACGTAAATTTTACGGATAAATGAAACATGTAAGTCCGGGAGAGCCGATGGATAAGATCAGTGATAATTTTACAAACTATATTATAAAACTTTAAAAATTAAAATAAACAAAAAAGTTATTTAAGATTTGTTAAAGTTCTCGTAGATTTGTCATCGCTTTTAAGTCGCAAAATATTTGAGATATGGAGGTCCGAATAATCGACATTTTAATAAACAGTTATCTCAGATTATATTTAATTTGAATCATAATTAATCTCTGAATCATCTACAAGAAAATCTCTTAAATAATTCGAATACTTCAGGAAGCAATAATTTATATAAATTTTACGGATAATAAAATATGTAACTCCGGTTAACTAAGAGGTCGGATGATAAAATCAGTGATTATTTTACTAACTATATTATAATTTATAATTATAAATTATAAATTATATTTATAATTTTCAGTTTCAGTAAACCACCTTATTATCTCTTAATAAATAATATATTAAATTATTTATTTATTTGTATACTCACACACGCACGCACAATTTTAATTATATATAAATACTAAAATATACTATTCTATATAAATATAATTTTTTTCTCTCTTAAAATCTGTTTTAGCTAAACCTTTGTAATTACAAAAATAAAAATTGATAAAATTTACTATTTTTTTTTTTTTATAAACTTCCTTAAATTCTATTGTAGCTCCGCTTCTTCCCTACTGAAAAATTATAATTCTCCACAATTAAAAAAATATATATATTAATGAAAAATTATAATCCATAACGACGCCCGATCCATAACGTCGGGTGTCGTTATGGTCGTAAAAAAATTATAAATTTAAAAAATCGCATGAAAACCACCTTTCATTCATTTACATAAGGTGAACTGACATATGCGAATTTCGCTCGCGCTAGTATGTCGAGAACGGTTTGACCTAGACACATGAAACTGCCGGCTATCGTTCCAGGAAGTTGGAAAACACACTTTCGAGTAAGCCTTTCAAAATTTCGTTAAAAATCGTCTGTGTGGACCATTTTTGAGATACGCCCTTTTTTTAGAAATCATTATTTAATATAAAATATACCCTTTCTTATGTATAATATATATAAGATAACGTCATTAGCTATCATAAAAAAAAATCAATTTACAACCTTTATCACCTATCATACCGATTTCGCTGAAAGTAATGATGCCCGATTTTTTTTTTCAAAACATCGTTATCAATTTAAAAGTGATCAGAACTTTTAACTGATGATTTTGAAGTATAAACTGACATTATAGACATATATTACACTATCGTTGAAAGTAATGATGACCAAACATCATAATAAATTTTACACTGTAAAACAGTGGTTCGTACAATTTTAATGAGTCTGATTAGGATTCGAATATGATATCCTAGGATTTGTGACAGAACCCAAGTTCTGTCACTACACACAAAAAAAAATTTATCTGGACAAAAAATATTTTTAAAAAAAATTCGAAACTTCAGTCATCGTATTTAATCACTTTTAATACAAGAGATTCAATTTATTAAAAGTAAAAATAACCTAACATTATAAAAAAAAGATGGCTTCTGAACAATAGAAGGGAGGAAAAATATTACTACTGCGGCTAGTTTGTACGTATGGTGACTGAGAGAGGGGGGAGAGAGCAGAGAGAATGTGAATGCATTTGACTCTCACGTTCTCTCCCTGGTTCGCGTCGAAATTCATCAAAACAACTACGTAGATCAAAATGTATGTTACGTTGATGAAAAATTATAATTGATTATAATATTATTAGCTGTTTCCATTATATTCAGCGATGTAAAAAAAATCAAAAAATCTTACATAATAATATTATCTAACATTTTCTTTCTGATATTAATCTTTTAAAAGTGATTAATATATTAAAAGTGTTATTAAAGATTAACGTTGTCATACAGTAAATAAAGTTTATTTCTTCACGATTTGTAGTTGTTTTTAAAACCGTTATCAAATTTTGTTTATTTGATTATTTGTATTTAGAGAATTCAGTATATTTAAATATATTTTACGTGAATCTGACAACCGTATAGAAAATAATTCTACGTGTAAATGAGGTAAGTTCTTTCAAATTATAATATTTTGTAATAAGAAATTAGTACACAATTAAATAATGTGATTATATTGGTTAACATATTGGAGGAATTTGGGAGTTTAATGAACTAAACATTTTATTTTGGCAAAAATGATCTTTTTTAGGTTAGCCAAATATATTTTTAATCTTGTTATTTTAATTAAAATTAAGTACAGATTACTTTATAAAAATATGTAACTAAAATAATTTGCTTTCAAGTAAGTACCGATACACTATAAGAGGGGTTTTGCTGAATCTTTTGTAGACTTAACGTTTTATTTACGTATTATTTCTATTTAAATGTGCACTACTTATTAATTATTTCGGGTTTCAATATTCTATTGAAGTTCTGTTTTTTGTTTTAAAAATTTAGATTTCTGTTTAACAACAAAACCGTTTGCCTGTGTCTACATTTGGTAATTAATAAATTAGCTATCTATTTTAGAAAGATAAATTGCCTTTGTTATTCATATGAAATACTTTACAAATATTTTCTCACTTTTCTTGAAATTTACATTGATATGTTCTGTAGATCAAAACGGTCGGTTTTTATGTTACATGGTCAGATTTATTATTAATTTTTTTTCGACAAAAATTTAGCCAAAATGTTTGTTCTAATTTCTTTTTCATTTTTTTTACTTTTTTTTATTAAAAAAAGACTAGACTAATGAATAAATGAAAGCAATTTTTTAAATTCACTTGTATCTGTTAGCTAAAGAACATGGCTAACGGTACATAAACGAGTAATAATGTGAAGGCTTTCAATTCCCAGATCACAAGGTATTCTTTTATATTTTATATTTGTTAATATTTTATATTTTTTTGTTTAAAATTTTCAATTTGTTTTAATTCTTACTTTTTACTTTTTGCAGGGTTTTTATAATATGTCTCCTTTTTTTTATTAATGTTAATATAAATATTAGTTAAGTTTTTTTAAAATAATTTTTTATATGTAATCAAATATATTTTGATTACAATTCGAATCTTGGACCTCCAGATGAAATGCCGAGAGGCTACCACTCCGCTACGGTGATCAGAAGAGTGGTATGCTTAATTTATATCAGTATATTTTCTAAAACCTGGGTTCGATTTCTAAATGGTTTTTTAATTTAATTTTTTTATATTAATCTATTTTTTTGTTTTTAATAAACCTTTATTTAGCTATTTAACTGTTATTAATAAATAAAAATATTTACGCATAAAATGAATTTTAAAATATGTTTAACAGTTTATTGTAAGATTTATTTTAATCATTTATTTTATGTTTTAAATAGATCTCGAGGGTATATGTGAGGGAGCGCGCACGTGTGTTACGTAATTCATATAAAACTGTACTTATAAAACTTTGTATAGACAAAATTAACGTCTTTATTTTAACATCTTGGTATGTATTTTTTTTTACATATTTTATTTGTTCTATCTAATACATAATTATTAAAACATAAGGATTTTAATTAAAATACGTATATATTTAATTTTTAAGTGGTCACCTATGTTTCGTTTTTTAATTATATAGTTAATATAGAATGTAAAGTATTACGTTTTTGTATTATATTTTAAAAAGTAGTATTGAATAATTTGTTTAAAACCCCTCTCTCGCTCGGTCACTCTCTCTCACACTCTCTCTTTTTCATTCTTTCTTTCTTTCTCTCTCTCTGTGTGTGTCCTAATCCTTTATAAACATCAAATTATTGTTGATTTTTGTTTGATTGTTTTTGCTTGTATTTTTGTGTGAGTTTGGTTTTTTTAACGAATTAGTACAGTCAATTTGTATTTTTATTTGAAAATCCTTACCTACCGATTGATGTTTTTTCCATATGTTAGGGGTGATGAGGGAAGTTTAACTCCAGATTTTAATGTTATTCAAATGTTATTTTTTAATCGTTAACAAATGTGCCTAAATAAAATATGACCTTAATTAGGCGAATCTAATTAATTAGTTAGCGAATAATGTTTGTCACTCGATGTAATTCTGAAGGTAAAACGTAATAAAAAAGTTACTACGGGGGAATTTTAACTCGTTTTATTTCTATCGCGATTTTTCCGTTTTTCAAAATTTCATTGCTCATAATTAAAAGGCGAGAGCGTTGATCGACAGATGGTTTTGTCGATTGAAGGCCACGTTTGGAATATGTAAAACAAATTGTTAGGGATGTAGGATGTAGGGGGTATACCGAAATGAAACGACTAGCACTAGATAGGGAATCTTGGAGAGCTGCATCAAACCAGTCAAATGACTGAAGACAAAAAAAAACGGTAGCATAAAATTATATTCATTTTCTATTGTAAACTATCGAATAGATTACCAGTTATTTATAACCATTAGTCGCTTCTGTGTCTCCTTTAAAGCAAAGTCTTTTGATCTGTTGCACTATCTCTCTCTCTCTCTCTCTCTCTCTCTCTGTGTGTATATATATATATGTTTGTGTGTGTGTGTGTGTGTGTGTGTGAGAGAGGGATAAAAACAAAAAAAGAAAGGCTGATGTAGTATAGTTGGTAATTCTATTTTTTAAGTACATAAAAAACATGTCTGATGATATGGTCAAGAATAAAGTTAAACTCTGTGTTGTTTTGATGGTAATATTTAAAACAAAAAATGCTGTTTAGTCAACTTTCAAGGACAAAAATGAGTACGTGCTACATGAAATAAGATACACACACTATAGCTTATAATAAAAAAAAAAAAAACATACTGAAACGAGTGAGGGAGTAAAATGAGAAAAGAATAAGCGGGGTATAGAAAGACGTGACTAAACTGGACACACGTTTAATCTTTTTAACTGTTTTACAGTAGCAATTGTTCAGCTTTGCGATGAAGAAATAAATCAACACTTGTTTTATATTATTTTAAAAGTTAGTTTACCCCTAGTACACGTATACATATAAATTATTTTTTATATTTCAAGCACAAATAACAATTGTGGTTTTATTGTAAGGGAAAATATTATTTTCTACTAAATAGTTGTATTTAAAAATAACATAATTGTGTTTCTATTTTAGTTCAGTTTAATCAAGAGCAATTCAGAAATAATATTATTTTTAAATAATCATACTAATATTTGGTAAAACTCATCACATTTACAATACGGTAAGCGTTTAATTAAATTGTTTACTTTTACGTATTTTTAACTGATAATTATTTTAAACAAACATAATCTATACTTCTAATCTTTTTTTTTTTAAGTAGGATTATCGCTTCGCTGATATTTATGGTAGAGTAGTAAAAACTCAGCCTTTCACCTAGAAGATCCAGGATCGAAAATCATTTAGGCATAGTATTTATTTTACAAACTACAAATTTCCTTCCCATATTCCCACACACAAACTTCTAACTAACGTAATGATTTAATTATCTTAAAAGAAAAAGGTGTCTTATAACAAGAACTTTCGTAATCGTTTTATTAGGTTATTAAATTGCCTGAGTGTTTTAATTATATGATAATTAAACTGTAATACGTAGATAATCCACCTTAAAAAATATTTATAAACTTTAGTATTTCTTTTACTTACAGTTGTAATTTATATTTTTATTTTCTCAGAGAATATAAATTTATCCAATATTAAACTTACAATAGATTAAAATTTATTGTTAATCTACGTGAAAGTTACAAACATGATTTTTACGAAACATATGTAGTTAAATAATATTAATAAATAAAATAATAAACTTAAATATTATCTTACCTAAAAACTGTACAATTACAATAAAAATAGATTATCAGTAAATCAAGTAAATATTTACGCACGGATTTAACTTCCTCTTTCAACAGAAATCAGTAGTTGACTGCTAAAACCATACTAAGCTAATTTGAATTTTTCGAATTTCTTCACTGCAAATGTTTTAATAAAATGATTTTATGAATTATTTATTCTAAGGTATTTAATTTAAATTAAAAAAAAAAGAAAATAATTTATAACCAAATTAATTTTATATTTACCAATTTTCATTATATTAATTGATGAAATAATAATATCTTTTCCATCTTAGAGAACATAAAATATAGCGAGTAAACTCTTAATATCGTCGACCAGTCAAAAACAAAGAAAAGTAATAAAGTTGTTTGTAAAACTTCTAATGTCGTGCCAATTAAGAGACATTTCTCAGTCTCATCAAAATCGGTTACTGTTATGCATATCGTTTGTATGGTAACTGAAGAATTTTCTAGAAAGGAAATCCACACAGTTTAGGACATTATTTTAAATTTATGAACATTTGATTTAATTTATTGTATACAACTTTTTTTTTTTAATACATCGGTTTAAAATTAAACATTTCTTTTTTTTCATTTATAGTTTAATGAAAACTAAATTAAAATTTCAACATGATTTTTAAAAGTACCTTGCTACAATTTATATGATGCACTTTTTTTTAGATGAAATCTCATGTTTTAATAATATTTTTCAATTTAAAATCTATTCTAGTTATTTAATAATCTTCCAGTTTACAAATTTTTTTTATTCAAAATAAGAAGGGTGTTTTAATTTTTTTTTCTTTGATGTTGATACATCAATATCGCGAAATTTTTATAAAATTAATTCATCAGTTTTATAAATGAACTAAAATAATTTTATAAAGGTAAAATTTATAAAATGACTTTAATGTTTTAAATAATTATATAGGAATGCCTAATTTTTATATAAAATCTAGATATATTATTTGTATAAATAGTAAATATAATTTATATGTATTTGTTCTTTGTTGCGCTTCGCTACCATTAGTGGCCTACTGAAAATAAGTACAAATTTCTTAGTACAATGAACATCTCACAGGAACTATCTTAATTTTACTGTTTTATGTATTGAATACTTTAATAATTATTATTACTGAAACAGGAAATGTATTTTAGAAACTGTATTAAAAGAGAAATCTATATTTTCTTTTGAATTTTTTTTTTGTCTTCATCATTTGACTGCTTTGATGCAGTTCTCCAAGATTCCCTATCTAGTGCTAGTCGTTTCATTTCGGTATACCCTCTACATCCTACATCCCTAACAATTTGTTTTATATATTCCAAACGTGGCCTGCCTACACAATTTTTTCCTTCTACCTGTCCTTCCAATATTAAAGCGACTATTCCAGGATGCCTTAGTATGTGGCCTATAAATCTGTCTCTTCTTTGAACTATATTTTTCCAAACGCTTCTTTCTTCATCTATTTGCCGCAATACCTCTTCATATGTCACTTTATCCACCCGTCTGATTTTTAACATTCTCCTATAGCACCGCATTTCAAAAGCTTCTAATCTTTTCTTCTCAGATACTCTGATCGTCCAAGTTTCACTTCCATATAAAGCGACGCTCCAAACATATACTTTCAAAAATCTTTTCCTGACATTTAAATTAATTTTTGATGTAAACAAATTATATTTCTTACTGAAGGCTCGTTTAGCTTGTGCTATTCGGCATTTTATATCGCTCCTGCTTCGTCCATCTTTAGTAATTCTACTTCCCAAATAACAAAATTCTTCTACCTCCATAATCTTTTCTCCTCCTATTTTCACATTCAGCGGTCCATCTTTGTTATTTCTACTACATTTCATTACTTTCGTTTTGTTCTTGTTTATTTTCATGCGATAGTTCTTGCGTTGGACTTCATCTATGCCGTTCATTGTTTCTTCTAAATCCTTTTTACTCTCGGCTAGAATTACTATATCGTCAGCAAATCGTAGCATCTTTATCTTTTCACCTTGTACTGTTACTGTTACTTAAAAAAAAAAATTATTTAATTATTTTGTTAGATCTTCACTAAAAATCACATCCTATAGAAGTTTATACTTTTTATCTTCTATCTTTGTTCTTTTTATTATTAAAAAAAGCTTAAGTTGACGATCCTGGGTTCGACTCTCATAACATAATCACATTTCAAAACACAATCGCATTTTTAATATTTATAAAATACTTAGTTTAGAATCAATTTGGTCTCCATACATTTAAATTTATTTATAAAACCATTAAAAAAACAAAAAAAAACTTATATACTGGAGAGATGAGGTTTGATATTATCGGCTTCGACACCAATTTACATATGCTTATACGTGTATTTAAAATATAAAATAAATAAATAAAAATGATAAAAAAATAAAAAGTAGAATAAAAATCTCGGAGGGTGTGAAAAAGAAATAAACCGAATGGCTTTACTTTAGACAGTATTACACATTTGTAAATTATTATTATTGTTAAACGTGCTTTATGCAGCCGCGCGTTCGAGACGGCAGTTGTGTAGTTTAACCTTGAAACAGTTGTACGTCTCGTAGCAACTGGAGTAGTAGACAGCGCGTCGGCGAGCAGTTTTGTCTACGATAGCGCAGTATAATTTGTAAAATTATCTCTCAACAAATAAAACGAATATTTATAACCATTTCTTTTTTTTTTTTTTAATTTATTTTAATCGTATTGACAACATACAAAGTATATATATATTTGTTCCTTTCCTCGGGCCATCCGTTATGTATTTGCTTCACAAGATGAGATGAAATGATAATTTTGTAGCGTGTAAAAATGCCATGCCTAACCGGGATTCGAACCCGGGACCTCCGGACAAAAGGCTAAGACACTATCACTCGCGCCACGGAGGCCGACAAACGTCAGTTACTATTCACCCAATTTTATTTAGGTTATGATTTTTAATTTTTCATGTTATGAATTTTGATAATAATGTAAGATAACGTAACCGGAAATCGAACCCAGAATTCTTTACTATACAAAAAGAACGTTAATTCAGATGCAACGTCACTCTGACTGGTTTAACAATACATACGAGTAAGTTAATAAAACATTGTGTGTGTGTGAGCGCGCGCGCCCTCCATTATTCTTTAATTACGCAACAGACTTAAAACTTGAAATTTTTTGTACATCACGAATTCATTCTTTTGATTTCATTGACCCAAAAAATGTACGGGAAGAGTATTTTTTTACAAAAAATTTACTGCATTAGAAATTAAATCAATTGTCACGCTTCACTAACAGTCAACACATAATACGTATTAAAATGGTAACAGGATACAATTTTCTTGTTTTTTTTTTTTTTTTTTTTTTTTATTACTACCGTTCTGGTTGACATAACAATGTACACTTCATTTTACTTTATCAGATTAAATGTATCACAAAATTGATTTGTATTCAAAAGGTTCTGGATCCGAATCCCGTTAATTTTTTACGTACGAAAATATTTATCTACCTCACTGTCATAATTAAAAAAAAAAAAATTGATGTGGGACACCACATGACTTCCTTGTATGCCTATTAAATTACATATACACATTTTTTGCTTCATTTGGTATAAACTTATTTCATTTGAAAGTGAAATACGATCCTCTAATTCTTTAATAAAGAATTTTTTGATTTTTTTTTTCATATTATTGAATTATTATTTATTGTAATTTTTTTACAGTCAGTAAAATGATAATATAATGATTCGTTATTAAATTAAGAAAAAAAATTATAAAAATTTTACCATAAGTAATAAATAATTTTTTTTATTCATTTCCTTACTGGTTAGGTTGTTGGAAGATTTATTCTATGAAAATGAATTGAATAAGATATAAGACAAATGCAACGCAGCGATTTATCTGATACCCAACTGTGGCGAGTACACAGGCAAGGCGGGAAAAAAATCAGTTTAAATGGCAACATCGCGTCTGTCATAGCATCAGTAAATGTTAGAACTGTGTTTTATGAATACAACTCCCTATTAACAATATTAATGTCTGTACGTTAACGGAAGCGAACGGGTGTCTTACATAATTTTGAAGTAATTTTCAGTTTAAGTAAACCTTATTATCTCTTTATAAATAATATATTAATTAAATTATTTATTTATTAGTATAATCACACACGCGCGCACAATTTTAATTATATATATTGAAATGTATTACTCTGTATAAATTTATTTTTTTCTCATTCAAATTTGTTATAGCAAAACCTTTGTAATTACAAAAATAAAAACTGATAGAATGTTCTAAATTTTTTTGTATAAACTTCGTTAAAATTTTATTGGTAGCTCCGTTCCTTTATATATATATAATTTAAATAAAAACTACTACCAAAGCCGATAAATTTGAAAAATATATTTATACAAATTTATTAAAATGTTATATCTTGCTTCCTTTCCAAGCAAAAATTAGTTGATTTTTTGTGTTATTCCTAAGTATATATTGATTTATAAATAATTAACGACACGAACTGATATCGGTGAACAAATGGTAAATTATCTGGGAGTTGCACCCAGGAGCCTCAGTAATCAGTATATTTTTAATAACGATACCGATACGAATTTTTTTCTTGCTAGTATGCTTCACTCTCGTTACCAGACTTAAAACATGTAAAATTACATGTTTAAAAACCTTTTGTAACATACTTTTATTTTCAAACGGTTTTTTTTAAACACAAGAGTCAACACTATAATTTATTTATTAATCTATCGTATTTTTGCGTTTTAAATTTTGATTAATGATTAAATATTTTCATCAAAATAAGTACAGCGTACTGTGAAAATAATATTTGCGGAACAGTCGATTATCCGGTTCTTCATACCTAATTATTTTCTAATGCAATTAGAAGAATTATATATATATTTTCTATTCAAGTATTTTACAAAAATAATTATTTTTTAAGTGTCATTACCTGATATAATCGTAGTACTTAGTAATTTAATATATTATTGCATATTCCTCTTCAGTGATTTTAAGCTTTCTATCTATCATTGAGGATATTTTTTCATACTTATCACATGAAACTTTATATATTTTCAAATACGGTTATAAAGAGTTCCTAGGCTGTAAAATCATTACTTAATACCATTCACAGGTAGCAGTTAACAGCTTGGAAAGCAACATAGTATACCTGATTACTTTTTTATAGTCATAATTTATTTTTCTCAGAAAACCATTAAACTTCATTTAAGATAATGCAATTCTAATTGAAAATAAAAATCTGAAGCAAAATTATAGCATTTTTTGTGAAAAAGTTATTTATTAGATTTAAAAAATACATTTTTAAATAAATTGTATTGAAAATAGATTAAAAGTATTATAATGTAAAAAACTATTAATTCGAAAATTAAAACTAATGAATGCAGATAAATATGGAAGTAATAATAAAAAAAACCTAACATTAAAAAAATAAAGAGGTTGCTTCTGAACAATATGGAGTGGAAGAAAACAAATTTATTTCCTTTGATAACTTTGTACGTAGTGCCGATTGTCGGAGGAAGTGTGTACAGAGAGTGAAACAATATAGCTTAATTGCTGTGTGTGTGTGTGCGCGCGCGCGCGCATCACTCTCATTCTTGTTCGTCAAAACAATTCTTGTCAGTTCGTCAAAACAACTGCTTATGTCAAAATGTGTGTTACGTTGATGAAAAATTACACTTGTTTATAATATTATTAGCTGCTTCCATTATATAAAACAATGTTGTGAAAATAAACAAAATTTACAAAGTATATTAGCTAATACTGTATTTTTTGTTTTGATAACTTATTAATTTAATATAAGTGTTATTAATGAATAACGTTGTCATAGTTAGTAAATATGTATTTCTTTATCATCTATAGTGACGTTTTTAAAACGGCATGAAATTTTGTTTACTTGAATGTTTGTAATTAGCCTATTCAGTATATTAGCAGTATTTTATATGAATCTAATATAAACAACCGTTCAGAGAAGAATTTTACATGTAAAGTAGGTAAGTTCTTTCAGTAATAATATTTAATATTAAGAAAAATAGTATACAATTAAATAATGTGATTTGCATGTATGTTAATATTAATTACAATGTTTATCGGAATACTTAAGAATTATCGGAATTGAATGAACTAAATGCACACTTTGTAAGGTTTTAAAAAATTATTATTTTTAGCTTAAACAAATATATTTTAATTTAAATTAAATAAAATTTATATAGATTACTTAATAAAAATATATAATAAAAATAATTTGCTTTCAAGTAAGTACCGATATACTGTTCTGATTTTGTTTTAAAAAAACTTAGGTTTCTATTAATAACAAAATCTTTTGCCTGTGTCTGCATTTGGTGATTAATAAATTAGCTACCTATTTTAGAAATTGCCTTTATAGTTCAGTATGAAATGCTTTACAAATATTTTCTCACTTTTTTCAAACTTACATTGATGGGATAAGAATTGTCGGCTTTATGTTAGCCGGTCAGATTTATTATTAACTCTTTTATTCAACAAAAATTTAGCCAAAAGTTTTGTTCAGATTCTTTTTTCATTTTTATTTTTTATTAACAATTCTACAACATAATAAATGAAAGCAACTTTTAAAATTCACCTGTATGTGTTAGCTAAAGAACATAGCCAACGGTACATAAACGGGTAATGCCTTTTAATTTAATGCAACTTACTCTCACTAATTAGATGGATATTAATGTTATTTTAATTTGTAAAGGAAGGTCTTTTGGTGGTATTATTGTTTGTTTTTACAAATAAATAAGGAGAACCGTTTTCATTTTTATTTAATAAAGAATTACATGATGAAGATACTTTTCTTTTTTGTTGCTTAATTACTTAATTGTTATTTATTAATACTAAAATCTAAATTTTGTACATTTATACAGCCTGAAATAATTCTGATATTCATAATATTTCACATAACAATTACAAAGAATTATTTGGGAAACTTAAGCTAAAAAATAATATTTGTTTTTACTTTCCTGAGGGCCTTAGTTCATGCCTTGGTGGTAATCTGTTTTCTTCATTTCTGTACATTTATTTTCTTAAGAAAATAAATTTTATCAAGATACAGGTTTTTCATCTTCTTATTTCTTGCTAACGATCTTTTTTTCATCGGATAGCATTTTTTATAGCTCTACAAACATTTTAAATAAAAAATCTGACTTTAAATAAATACACTCTAAAATGAGAAAAAGATCTTTCTCTTTAATCTTTAAAGTCTATTTAAATCTTAGCAAATACTAAATTTAATCTTGCCAAATCTTAGATCAATAAGAATTAGTTCATAAAAATGGTTTATTTGTATAGTGTTCCATACAACTGACTCAAAATTTAAACTGTTTAATTTTTATGTTAAACAAATAGGCCGTCTAACATTTTTTTTTTTTTTTAAGTATGAGGAATTGTCATTGATATTTAATTTAATGGTACGCCTGTATTTAAACTATTCTGGTGAAAGACCATTATTGAAGAATTAAACATTTTTTTATTAATAATATTTATTTGTATCTTCCAATATTTTAATGGGTCTTAAGCCAAAATTTATGATAATTTATTTTCTTTACATTCTTTACTTCATTTTATTTTCTATCTATAAGCATAATAAGAGTTCATAATAAAGTACTATGTCATCTGTTTTGGGAAAATAACAGCGCTCCAAAATATTATTAATGATAATATATTTATTTTTGGTAAAAATGCACACTTTGTACATATGATTTTACTTTCTACATACAATAAAATAAAGAAACAAGACTCCAAAAAATGACCTTCATGACTGAATGGTTGTCTCCAACTGGAAAGTGCTGGGTTTGAATCCCACACATACTTGGCGTTTTTCATAAGCTACAAAATCATTTCTTTAAAGAAAACAAGGGTGATACCTGCAATTGTAACTCTTAACCTGAAACTGTTTACTCTTCTATTATGGTACTAAATACTTTGTTATATCGTTGATACAAAATTAATTCCATACAATGCCATATGGTTTTTTAAGCATTCAAGCCTGTCTTTCAGTGCTTTGAATCTGTTTTTTTCCGTACTAAATTTTTCTCCTTCCTACAATTCTAGTTTTCTTGTTGCTTGAAAAGCTTGAGTTTGAATAATTAATCCTGAAATAATATATTTTTGATTCATGCGCTCATAAACCGTTCCCAAACAGGCATAGTTAAGTTCATCATTATTGAAAGTTATATTTTACTTATCTTCATTTTCTTTTCAATCGTTCAAATGATTTTTTATAGATTAGATTTACGTTTACATTTTTCTGTAGTTATGTTAAAAAAATTAAAGTAATTTGATTTTTAGTAATCTTAGAATATTGTACATCGATAATTATTGCATACTGATTTTCCTCTTAAGTCTGTTAAACTTATTTCTAGGCAGTTTATTGAAAGTAAAAATCCTTAATAGTAGTATTAGGAGTAAAATCATTAATATTAAAAAAAGTACTTTCACAATTGGTGAATCAAAAAAAAATGTACCATCTTACATAAATCATAAGAATTAAATATTTAAGTAAGTCATAAAGAATAAATAGAGTATAATGGAGTTTATCTTAAACATTTGAGTAAGTAAGATATATTTGTTATTAGTAACAAGATCTTTTATAACGGTTTAAAGTAGGTTCAGGTTCATTTTTTACCAATGGTTTTACACTGTTTAAATACTTTTACAGTTTAACAATGTAGTCATAATATATACTTTTTTTATGAGAAGACATACAGTAAGAAGTGACTAATTTTTGTGAATAATATTAAATAAGTTTTATGTTTATCAGTTTACTGTAATACTGGTGGATGACTTTTGCAGAAAAGTTAAGTAATAGCACTGCTGGTGGAAATGACTGTCAGCTAAATGATGGTCAGCTATATGGCAATCTCCTATATTAATGTGCTTCGATGGAAGTATGTCTAGCCAATGTGAAGCCACTTGGCTCGTGCTCGGGGGCTTTTGAACTTCAATAATAAGTTAATTATTACAAAATCTGTTGCCAACAAACAAAAGAGGTTTGCCAATTGCTTTGTCTAAGTAAGAATAATTAATATGTATAGTCAAAGTTGTCAGATGCGAGGGGCCTGGAGGACTTTTGAGCATCTGGTCTGAATAATTAATAGCAAAGTTTTTGATATTTATTTTGTATCTTTACAATTGTTAATATTACAAAAGAAAGGTGGATATTGTCTACCTATGTTATATGAAAGATTTATTCATTGATTCTTATTGTTTACTCATATCATATTATTTACATTTAAATTTGGGCTCCTTGCGGATCTACTCGGCTCCTGACGATTCAGCGGCTCCATATACAGTATTTAAGCAAGCTCCTTACTTCATTCTGGCAACAGAAGAAGAAAAAGAACAAAGAACCACAACGTGACTCACCGCCACCAACTGGAGTACGGTAGAAGATCCCATCAGAGAAGCAGTAGGAAGGGCAGCCAGAAAAGAAGGAGTTCTTTAATTCTCTTTACCAACTATCCACCTTCCTTTCCAAACCTACAAATTTGCTTCAGCCAGCACATGCTACTCCCTCCGGAGAAGGGAGCGCATTGCTTCCTCCAAAAACTAGGGCTCCTGGTAGGCATATTCCTGCTAGCTGGAAAGGGGTTAGCACCGAAAGGACTTTAGCGGATGGACTGAAGGGGAATTACGCCAGGAGTATGAGGCTCATACACACTTAGTCCCTCATGATCAGCTCGGTAAATCGTTTCACACTGGTCTATAGGATTGGAACGCAAATACCAAATTCATCCATAAATAAAACATGAAAATTTATAACCACCACCAAACAACCAATAATCTGCTCGATAAAAGAAAGACCTGCAACAAGAGACTTTGTCCAGGTTCTGCAATTAGTAGAGAGACAATATAAACACCCGCCTTCCTTGCATTCTGTTCTGTTTCCGGTAGTCCTGTTCCAGTCTCTGACTAAGACTTATTTCAGTCAATACATTTATGGATACAATAATTTGTATAAAGATTCAGATGTATAGGAATAACTACGTAAGACTCAATTTGTTTAAATGAATCAGCACCAATTTTTGATATACATTTTTATTTGTAAGATCCAAATATCTCATTAATTAAAATTATATCTGGCTATAATAAGTACTGCTTATGATACATATCGTTGAAAAGCACTCGACAAGGGCTTATTACTGCAGTTAAGAAAAAGTCCAAAATCCAAATGTTTTGGTTTTTGGGCTTTTTTGGCCCAGTCAATTGTAATCAAAATGGGAGGTGGGGTAATTGTAATCAACTGGATTCAGGGGTGGTCAAAATGGATATTTCTGTTGAAATTTGAAAACAGAAGTTTTTCACGATTACGATACTTCACTTCATACAAGGAAATTTTTCTGTAGATATTTAGTAACTCTTTTATATAATTTACTTATAACCCAAATAAATGTCATAATTAATGACCAAAATGTACATATGACTAATAATAATGAAATAACTAACTATTTTAATGATTATTTTGTAAGTGTTAATGAAGAAGTTGTGACCAAGATTATTAAGTATTCATCAATCAATTTATCTAACAGTGAAAATAAAAAAAAAGCATGAAGTAGTGTATTATAAAACCAGTATCTGCCAATGAGATGTTCGCATTATTTTACAATTAAAAAAATATATATACTGGATACATGGTATATATGAAAGCGCATTGAAGTTGATTCTGCTATATTGCTAAACTGCTGGTGTATATAATCTTATTTTCAAAGTTGTTAATGTCTAACTCATTTTAAATTAGCTTAAATAACTCCTGTTTTAAAATTTTGAAATCATTAACTTGCTACTAATTACAGATCAATCTCTTTATTCTCTAATTTCACTAAAATATTTAAAAACATTATTGCATAGCACAATTGTTACATTTTTGGATAAACACAGTATAATTTATAATCTGTAATTTGGCATTGGTAGAGGTGTAGAAACTCAAAATGCATTTGAAAAAATAATACAGTGTGTTAAAGGGGTAGTCAACCAAACTTTTGACTAAAAAAAAATTATTTTTCATTTATTGACTCATAAAGAAATATATTTTATTATCGATCGTTGTTGTGTGAAATTTTATCTTTTTAAACAAAATATTTGTCGATTTAAAAAAAAAAATTCTTGGGTTTTAATGCACTGCCTATGTCCAACGTGAGCGGAAAACGAACGTGAGACAGATAGATTTAGAGGTATAGTTTTCATTGTCGCACAGTGCAGCGCATGCGCATTGTACCTAACGTACTGTCCCTTCAGAAAGTGATTCCATAAAACTTAATTGTAGTTAATATTAAGTGATAAAATATCTTAATTCTATTTAATTAATAGAAAAATTTCAACGCTTATGAATATTAAATAAATGTTGAGTTAATCATTGTATCATATAAATGTTTTTATAAAAACTTTCTACAATAACTTGAATTATGAAAGATAACCTGTGATTTCTGATGAGAGTTCATCACAAACATTTTGAACGGACTGTAGACAAAAAGAGGTAGGTAAACCTCTAAATCAGATATCTTTGTTGGCGCGGATTTCTAACGCTAGTGCCCATTCCAATATTTCTATATTTCAGTGGTTTTAATAGTAACAAGCAGTTCATTTAGGACTGGTTTTAAGCTTATTTTGTGTTTAGTACAATTTTTTTCTACCTGATAGTAGCACTACACCTTCACTAGTTTACTCAATTGTGTCGTTTACTTTTGTTTATTGTGTAATATTTTGACAAATAGTTCTGGATTTCTGACGGAAATTATTTACATTGTATCATTGTTTTTTATTCCACCTTTTTTTTAGTTATTTGGGATAAATAAGGTGGCATTTTTAAAACATTGTTCGTATGTGATTGTAGTATTTAGGTTATAGGTACAGACTTTTGTTTTTTTTTTCTTTTTTTAGTTTACATTTGTTATAATTTTTATTTGATTAGTTTATTAATGTATAAATTAAATCATTATATGGAACCAACAAAACAACGTACTTCACAAAAACATAAGATGAACTCAAAATTCAAATTATGAACGAAAAATATTTGGAAAAATCTAGTTGCCCTTGTAGCTCGTGAGATTAAAGATAATTAACCAAATGATGGCCCTTTTTATGAAAGTACAGGTGACATTAGCACAGAAAATATTGTGCATGATATTGTATGCATGAACAAAGCATGTATACATGATATTTTGATGTGATCTGTGATTTGAAGGGATGTTATCTTAAAATAATTCGCATGAAATTAAATAAAAACTAAAATATCAACGAAACGTTATTTTTGTCAATTTTCGCAAAAGTGTTTTTTCTGATGGAGTGAAAACTTGCAAAAAATTTATATTTCGGTTAAAGAATTTGTTTTCTAGGTTAAATTGTATCTGATATACAGTGTTTCTTGTAAATGACAGTTATTTACCCTAGGAGGTTGTAAATCAAATATGGATATGATTTTTTTGTAGCATCATTTCCATTTAGATACTAATTAATTTTCAAAACAGAACAGCAAAAAAAATCCCCCCCAAAAAAAATAGGTTTGACCACCCCTGTAATGAAAATGTAAATGGGAAGAACTCTTTACTGTAGTGTTTATTGGTCTGGTCTTTGATACTGATTATTTTTCTTATGAAATTTTATTTGAAAACTTAATAAAATTGGAATAAGAGTTGTTACTAGAGAATTTGTAAAGGATTATTTAAAAAATAGGCAACTGGTAGTAAATATAAAAAAAAAATACTAAAAGTGAGCCTTTTACAATGAAATGCGAGTACCTCACAGTACTGCCTTAGGACCACTTTATTATTTATATAAATGACATTTTTAGTGTTAACTCAGATGATGATTCCATAATTATTTCTTATGCAGATGACACAGCAGTATTATATTTATCTAATAACTGGAATAAAGGTAAAATATAAGTTACAACATCTCATAACTGATAGGATATTTCAATCTAACCAAATTTTATCTTTTAAATGGACACAGACAGTTTGGATAATTTTTTCCAGTCATCTTGATCTTATACTCTTTTATTTTAAATTAAAACTAAATAATGAAAATGTTAAAAGGGTTGAAAATACAAAGTATTAGGAAGTGTTTGGAGACTGGATTGTTAAAATTACGAATTGCAATTTGTTATTTGAAAACATCTGAGATGGGATTTTATATAGCAAGTTTATTACAAAGGACAAAATTTTGTATTGTATAGGCTAAAAAAGATAATTTGTTTATGGTCATGTATGGATTTTTTTATACCATTTTGACATTAAAGATAATTATATGGGAAAGTGTGAACAAGTCACTTTTAAAAATCTTATATAATATTGTATACACATCAAAGTAATAACTGAAATGAATACTACCAGTAGGCTTATTCTATTGAATATGAATAAAAAATACCCACTTCAATCTTTATATTTTCATTTTAGTCATTTGTCGAACTTATATCTACAAAATGTTTCGATTAAATGATGTAAATTTTTACAGTTTCCTTAATTTTCTACTGAAAAAAAAACCATGTTTATATAAGTCTGTTATATATTTCAATGAACTTCTGAAGCCATATTAAAAAAAATTAGAGAATTGTTTGAGAATAAATTATGTATTGAAGAATAGTTTTGTTAATTGATAGTAGATAATTATCTCATAGTTATGTAATGAACTAGAAAATTGTATTTTGATAAATTTACTATGTGTATTGATAAATATTAATTTAAGTCTTTAATAGTTAAGAATTGTATGTAAGATTTTCATGGTTATTTTTTCAGGCTGTGTGAAAATACCAGGATAAATATTGTATGTAACCTTTTGCATATATATGTTATGTTATTTGTATTTATGACTTGATTTAAATAAAAGTAAAATAAAACAATGATATCTGTTTGTCCCAGAGTGAGAACAGTTAGCAAGCAACTTTGAACAGTTTATTTTTATTTTGTTATTATACGATATATATGGAAAAATTCCAGATCCTAATTGGGAATCAAAATCATTTCCAGCCGATTTAGATACTAGAGTTATTAACAATTATACCAAATTGCCACCCAAGTTGATCATAGACAGCTGAAATTATTTTGGAATAAGTTATTACAATTATGTTATTAAAAAATTTGGTTTAGTTTTATCATTACAAAAGTATATATTTAAAAAATATATAGAAATTTAATTAATTTAGGTTGGGTTTCAGGCCACTTATATAAAAAAAATTGTAATTAAACGAATGAAAAAAATTATTCTATTATGTTACATAAATTATGTAACACTTACTTTAGACATGGATTTTTAAATGATTATATTTGAAATACTTATCTGCTACAGTAAAAGACGAACTTATAGGTGAATTAACATGCATTGAGTGTTTTAATATGAATCCCCCTTTCTATAACATACACAGGTGTAAACATGAATGTGTTCACACGTACAGGTTTGTGTACTTGATGTAATGCTACAGTAACATAAAAAAAATGAAAGTAAAGCCTTTAAACAGTAGAGATTTCTCTCACTTTAGATTTATACTAAAAAAAAGAAAAGAATTCTGTAAAATGTTGAAAAAGATAAAAATAATTTGAAAATAGAATGTTCTAAAATAGTTCACCAAAAAAGACAGTTTTATTATTCATGCACGCGTGGACTACATCCACTGATACTCATAATATATTATTAAAAAATAAAAACCAAAATATACACTACATTGAACATATCTGAGTAAATAGAATATGTATAAAACTTTCTTTAAATCTGTTTTTGTACTTCTTATCAAGTAGTAAAAATAGAAAATAATAAAAATGACGAAGCAAAAAAAATGGTTTGGAGTATTTATAAAAAGATGTTACATATACTGTTCTCTTCCAGTTCATGAAAAAATTTGTAATGTATAACGTTCATTTTAAGATATATTATCTAATATAAAAATTAATCTTTTGTTATGTTTTTTCTAGAAGTATAAAGATTACATTTTAATAAGGTTTGTTTTTAAATTATTTATTTTAAAACAAATATTTTGTAACTACAGGAAATTATTATTCTGAAAAAAAATTTAAAATATCTGAAATTTTTTTTTTTGAGTAATGAAATTTTCAATTTAATTTTCTTTTATTTGGGATAAATTGAAAACTCAGTGGTTCAGTTAACCAAAACCCCGAGTCAGTTAAAAAGTTGAAATATACATTTAATTTAAAAATTAATTAATAAAATTTAATTAAGAAAGTCATGTGGTGACCACATCAGATTTTTTATATAAGATTTTTACAAAATTGAATAGGTTTTTTTTGTATAAAATTTGTTCATAAGTTCAAAAATTAAATAAATGAAGCATTTTATATTATTACATCAATTATAAAATTGTTCGATTCACTGAAGTACTTTTTCATATTATTGACTGTTAGTCTAAATAAAAAATAAAAGAATCAATAGTTTATAAAATTTTATTAAAAAAATTTGTATTCTGTACAAATAATTTTACATTATAATTAATTATAACTAAAAGCTAATTTTTTTGTTTTTTGTACAAAATTTTAACTAATAAATATATTTTTTTAAATTTTGTTCTCATATTTTAAATTAAAGCTTAATTTTTGCAATTAAACCTTGAGTAAGACTTGATTTTTTAAATTAACATAAGACTTCAACTTTTTTGTTTTATTGAACCTTGAGATAAGACTTCTGATTTTTTAAACCAAAGCTTGACTTCTATTTTTTCTAAAATGCTTGGGATAAGACTTATAATTTTTTAATTTGAATTGTAAACATAAAACTTTAAAGTGGATGGTTAAGGTTACTCTGCTGTCATTAAAGTTTGGCCATTTCTTTTCTTTTATGTAAATTAGTTTAACTTTTATTAAATTGTAAATAACACTTTGTATTATAGTCACAGTAGGTGCTTCAGATTCTATGTTTTTCCTTTGTTTCTGTTGGGTAAAGTTAAAAAATTAAAAAAACACACAGCTAGTATTTGCCAAAAGAAATTGGACTTTAATGAAAACAAATTAATATAAGTTAATTATTATAACCTTAAAAACTACTTAATACATCAGCTGAAATCAGCGTCTGAACAATGATAGTTAAATGAAAAAATACATGAGTACACGCTTCTAAATACAGATTTTGACAATATACGTTTTTGACGAAGCCTGAAAGAGAACATGAAACACCTTAATTTTAATTTTAACTTTAGAAAAATATCACATCCATAAACATAGTGTGTCTGAAAAACTATTGCATTGCTGACAAATGCTGTAATATTGAGAAATTAGGAATGAACAAATGTCATTAACTTAGAAACATCAATTACAGTAAATCTTAATTGGCACTGGCCTTTCCTGATTTGTGAACCACAAACTTTACATTAAATAATGTAAAAATGTAATTCTAGTTTAACGTAGAAAAGGACACGATAATATTACAGTACAAAAGAGTTAATTACAATATAATCACACTGAACTTAATTGAGCACATGAAATAGGTTGCAGCTGAACAATGACAGCCTTCTGTAAGTGACCTGTCGTGACTGTACTAAAGTGAAATTGAAACTTGAACGGCATAGGTATGATGAACTGAATGTTCCACAAATTTGAATGATAACATAATGGTTTAACGTAATAAGTAATGAAAAACTGAACTTGCCTGTAGCACACAAATATAAGCCAGAGATGAACTCGTAACAGCAAGTACAGAAGAATACCTATGTAATCCTGGGCGTAGTCCGCACGGTGAATCAGGAATACAGAGGTGTGATGTGGTTTGGAGGTAGCGTGATGTGTAGAATCTCAGATGTGTAGTGATGAGTTTGAGATTCTGCTTGAGTGAGGAATGTTACCACAAAGCTTGCAGGAGAGTATTGCCCTAGGCGACTGCACTGGTGAGATGTTGGATTTACTCAGCCGAAAAGATGGCGAAAGAAAACGGGGGTAACCAGATCCAGGTAGTGTACAGGAGAGAGTGTGTGTGTAAAAGACAAGAGATGTGTGCCTGTATTAGTAAGGGGACGAAAAAATAACGGGTGTATGAAAAGGATAGTCAGAAATAACTCGATAGCTTGGAATTCGTAGAAAATAACGGAAAACTTTATGCCAGAATGGAATAAACAGTTTCAATTCCCTTTTCTTGTTTGTATTTTAAAAATCTATTTCTATTTAGTTTTTTTATTCGGATTAAACTTTTCTGAGAAAGTTTAATTTTTTAACACTTAGTTTTTGCTTTTTAACACTTAATAACATTTTCTTATTTCTTTAAAGTGTCTTATGTTTTTTTTTATGCATGTCAGTTGCTAAATTGCTGATTAAATGAAGGTTAAGATCAATTTTACTTTTCTTTGTTGTTAATGTTTTATTTAATACTTTTATAATAATTCAGACAAGGCTATAATGTTGTCGTATATCCCATCACACACATTAAAATGTGTGTAATAATCTATGAGTGTTTTGTGAGCTGCATTAAAAATTTTTTTTTTTTAGGTTTGTCATTTTACATGATTTTATGTTATACTCCGTTGTGAACTAATTGTTTAATTTCAATATGTTTTAAGTATATTTCATTCTTTTTCTCCTTCATGTTGTAGTCCTCTAAAGATGCTGCCTGTAAAGGAACCAAATTTTATTTTAAAAAGAGTTCTTTGTATTTTAAACATTACTTTAACTCACCATCAACATACTGCTGGATTCTAATACTCTACTCAAAGATTTTTTCATTGTTTATAAACTAACTGGAATTCTATATGTTAAATAGAGATTAAGTGTAGCAAATTTTGACTTTCCTGGCTGTAGTGGAATATGCAGCTTTAACTATAATTGAAAAGTATATAGATCGATTAAAATAAAATCTAAAAAATTGGTATTTTTTAAGTTTTGTGCTTTACGGAGACATTTAAAAAATAGATTGTAAATAATCTGTGATAAAGATCTTTATTCCAATGCTCCCAAGTCCTAAACATCTATTTTTGTCAAGACTGATGTTTGTATGTACGTATGTATGTTGGTTTGTATTTGGTCTTATAACTCTGGATCCTGTTGACTTTCTTGAGACTCAGACAGTACTACCTTCAGGGGGAAAGAATGTATTAAATTTCTGCAAAAATTGGAAAAAATGGTAATGCAAAATTACATTTCAAATCTTTACTAGGACCCTTAGCAAAAAACTTTTCTTACACAAGTTGAAGTTGTTTTTATCTAGTTCACAAATTACCAAAGATTTATATTTATTATTCATCTCCTTCCCCAAAAAATGACTATATATATATTAGCTATATATTTCCTCAGAAAAGGAGTTTTTGCATCTTTTTTTCTACATTGATAGGCCTTCAAACCACTGAAAAACTTTTTTGTCCATTCTACTTCAATGGTCTGCAGTAACAAAAAACTTTTTTAATTTTTTAAAATTTAAATCCACCTTGCAACTTACCCATACCATCTTAAATGTAAACATTTTAAATTTTGATAGCCCTTACTCTTTAATATTTCTTGAAAGAAAAATTAGCCAAACATTTTCCCCCCTTCCTAGTAAATAACTAACTTTGCTTATTTGGAATTATGGCTGTATTTTTTAAATAGATAATTTTTTTAAATAAAAAACTAAAAAAATTTTATATTTGTTAATATTTTATATTTTTTTGTTTAAAATTTTCAATTTGTTTTAATTCTTACTTTTTACTTTTTGCAGGGTTTTTATAATATGTCTCCTTTTTTTTATTAATGTTAATATAAATATTAGTTAAGTTTTTTTAAAATAATTTTTTATATGTAATCAAATATATTTTGATTACAATTCGAATCTTGGACCTCCAGATGAAATGCCGAGAGGCTACCACTCCGCTACGGTGATCAGAAGAGTGGTATGCTTAATTTATATCAGTATATTTTCTAAAACCTGGGTTCGATTTCTAAATGGTTTTTTAATTTAATTTTTTTATATTAATCTATTTTTTTGTTTTTAATAAACCTTTATTTAGCTATTTAACTGTTATTAATAAATAAAAATATTTACGCATAAAATGAATTTTAAAATATGTTTAACAGTTTATTGTAAGATTTATTTTAATCATTTATTTTATGTTTTAAATAGATCTCGAGGGTATATGTGAGGGAGCGCGCACGTGTGTTACGTAATTCATATAAAACTGTACTTATAAAACTTTGTATAGACAAAATTAACGTCTTTATTTTAACATCTTGGTATGTATTTTTTTTTACATATTTTATTTGTTCTATCTAATACATAATTATTAAAACATAAGGATTTTAATTAAAATACGTATATATTTAATTTTTAAGTGGTCACCTATGTTTCGTTTTTTAATTATATAGTTAATATAGAATGTAAAGTATTACGTTTTTGTATTATATTTTAAAAAGTAGTATTGAATAATTTGTTTAAAACCCCTCTCTCGCTCGGTCACTCTCTCTCACACTCTCTCTTTTTCATTCTTTCTTTCTTTCTCTCTCTCTGTGTGTGTCCTAATCCTTTATAAACATCAAATTATTGTTGATTTTTGTTTGATTGTTTTTGCTTGTATTTTTGTGTGAGTTTGGTTTTTTTAACGAATTAGTACAGTCAATTTGTATTTTTATTTGAAAATCCTTACCTACCGATTGATGTTTTTTCCATATGTTAGGGGTGATGAGGGAAGTTTAACTCCAGATTTTAATGTTATTCAAATGTTATTTTTTAATCGTTAACAAATGTGCCTAAATAAAATATGACCTTAATTAGGCGAATCTAATTAATTAGTTAGCGAATAATGTTTGTCACTCGATGTAATTCTGAAGGTAAAACGTAATAAAAAAGTTACTACGGGGGAATTTTAACTCGTTTTATTTCTATCGCGATTTTTCCGTTTTTCAAAATTTCATTGCTCATAATTAAAAGGCGAGAGCGTTGATCGACAGATGGTTTTGTCGATTGAAGGCCACGTTTGGAATATGTAAAACAAATTGTTAGGGATGTAGGATGTAGGGGGTATACCGAAATGAAACGACTAGCACTAGATAGGGAATCTTGGAGAGCTGCATCAAACCAGTCAAATGACTGAAGACAAAAAAAAACGGTAGCATAAAATTATATTCATTTTCTATTGTAAACTATCGAATAGATTACCAGTTATTTATAACCATTAGTCGCTTCTGTGTCTCCTTTAAAGCAAAGTCTTTTGATCTGTTGCACTATCTCTCTCTCTCTCTCTCTCTCTCTCTCTGTGTGTATATATATATATGTTTGTGTGTGTGTGTGTGTGTGTGTGTGAGAGAGGGATAAAAACAAAAAAAGAAAGGCTGATGTAGTATAGTTGGTAATTCTATTTTTTAAGTACATAAAAAACATGTCTGATGATATGGTCAAGAATAAAGTTAAACTCTGTGTTGTTTTGATGGTAATATTTAAAACAAAAAATGCTGTTTAGTCAACTTTCAAGGACAAAAATGAGTACGTGCTACATGAAATAAGATACACACACTATAGCTTATAATAAAAAAAAAAAAAACATACTGAAACGAGTGAGGGAGTAAAATGAGAAAAGAATAAGCGGGGTATAGAAAGACGTGACTAAACTGGACACACGTTTAATCTTTTTAACTGTTTTACAGTAGCAATTGTTCAGCTTTGCGATGAAGAAATAAATCAACACTTGTTTTATATTATTTTAAAAGTTAGTTTACCCCTAGTACACGTATACATATAAATTATTTTTTATATTTCAAGCACAAATAACAATTGTGGTTTTATTGTAAGGGAAAATATTATTTTCTACTAAATAGTTGTATTTAAAAATAACATAATTGTGTTTCTATTTTAGTTCAGTTTAATCAAGAGCAATTCAGAAATAATATTATTTTTAAATAATCATACTAATATTTGGTAAAACTCATCACATTTACAATACGGTAAGCGTTTAATTAAATTGTTTACTTTTACGTATTTTTAACTGATAATTATTTTAAACAAACATAATCTATACTTCTAATCTTTTTTTTTTTAAGTAGGATTATCGCTTCGCTGATATTTATGGTAGAGTAGTAAAAACTCAGCCTTTCACCTAGAAGATCCAGGATCGAAAATCATTTAGGCATAGTATTTATTTTACAAACTACAAATTTCCTTCCCATATTCCCACACACAAACTTCTAACTAACGTAATGATTTAATTATCTTAAAAGAAAAAGGTGTCTTATAACAAGAACTTTCGTAATCGTTTTATTAGGTTATTAAATTGCCTGAGTGTTTTAATTATATGATAATTAAACTGTAATACGTAGATAATCCACCTTAAAAAATATTTATAAACTTTAGTATTTCTTTTACTTACAGTTGTAATTTATATTTTTATTTTCTCAGAGAATATAAATTTATCCAATATTAAACTTACAATAGATTAAAATTTATTGTTAATCTACGTGAAAGTTACAAACATGATTTTTACGAAACATATGTAGTTAAATAATATTAATAAATAAAATAATAAACTTAAATATTATCTTACCTAAAAACTGTACAATTACAATAAAAATAGATTATCAGTAAATCAAGTAAATATTTACGCACGGATTTAACTTCCTCTTTCAACAGAAATCAGTAGTTGACTGCTAAAACCATACTAAGCTAATTTGAATTTTTCGAATTTCTTCACTGCAAATGTTTTAATAAAATGATTTTATGAATTATTTATTCTAAGGTATTTAATTTAAATTAAAAAAAAAAGAAAATAATTTATAACCAAATTAATTTTATATTTACCAATTTTCATTATATTAATTGATGAAATAATAATATCTTTTCCATCTTAGAGAACATAAAATATAGCGAGTAAACTCTTAATATCGTCGACCAGTCAAAAACAAAGAAAAGTAATAAAGTTGTTTGTAAAACTTCTAATGTCGTGCCAATTAAGAGACATTTCTCAGTCTCATCAAAATCGGTTACTGTTATGCATATCGTTTGTATGGTAACTGAAGAATTTTCTAGAAAGGAAATCCACACAGTTTAGGACATTATTTTAAATTTATGAACATTTGATTTAATTTATTGTATACAACTTTTTTTTTTTAATACATCGGTTTAAAATTAAACATTTCTTTTTTTTCATTTATAGTTTAATGAAAACTAAATTAAAATTTCAACATGATTTTTAAAAGTACCTTGCTACAATTTATATGATGCACTTTTTTTTAGATGAAATCTCATGTTTTAATAATATTTTTCAATTTAAAATCTATTCTAGTTATTTAATAATCTTCCAGTTTACAAATTTTTTTTATTCAAAATAAGAAGGGTGTTTTAATTTTTTTTTCTTTGATGTTGATACATCAATATCGCGAAATTTTTATAAAATTAATTCATCAGTTTTATAAATGAACTAAAATAATTTTATAAAGGTAAAATTTATAAAATGACTTTAATGTTTTAAATAATTATATAGGAATGCCTAATTTTTATATAAAATCTAGATATATTATTTGTATAAATAGTAAATATAATTTATATGTATTTGTTCTTTGTTGCGCTTCGCTACCATTAGTGGCCTACTGAAAATAAGTACAAATTTCTTAGTACAATGAACATCTCACAGGAACTATCTTAATTTTACTGTTTTATGTATTGAATACTTTAATAATTATTATTACTGAAACAGGAAATGTATTTTAGAAACTGTATTAAAAGAGAAATCTATATTTTCTTTTGAATTTTTTTTTTGTCTTCATCATTTGACTGCTTTGATGCAGTTCTCCAAGATTCCCTATCTAGTGCTAGTCGTTTCATTTCGGTATACCCTCTACATCCTACATCCCTAACAATTTGTTTTATATATTCCAAACGTGGCCTGCCTACACAATTTTTTCCTTCTACCTGTCCTTCCAATATTAAAGCGACTATTCCAGGATGCCTTAGTATGTGGCCTATAAATCTGTCTCTTCTTTGAACTATATTTTTCCAAACGCTTCTTTCTTCATCTATTTGCCGCAATACCTCTTCATATGTCACTTTATCCACCCGTCTGATTTTTAACATTCTCCTATAGCACCGCATTTCAAAAGCTTCTAATCTTTTCTTCTCAGATACTCTGATCGTCCAAGTTTCACTTCCATATAAAGCGACGCTCCAAACATATACTTTCAAAAATCTTTTCCTGACATTTAAATTAATTTTTGATGTAAACAAATTATATTTCTTACTGAAGGCTCGTTTAGCTTGTGCTATTCGGCATTTTATATCGCTCCTGCTTCGTCCATCTTTAGTAATTCTACTTCCCAAATAACAAAATTCTTCTACCTCCATAATCTTTTCTCCTCCTATTTTCACATTCAGCGGTCCATCTTTGTTATTTCTACTACATTTCATTACTTTCGTTTTGTTCTTGTTTATTTTCATGCGATAGTTCTTGCGTTGGACTTCATCTATGCCGTTCATTGTTTCTTCTAAATCCTTTTTACTCTCGGCTAGAATTACTATATCGTCAGCAAATCGTAGCATCTTTATCTTTTCACCTTGTACTGTTACTGTTACTTAAAAAAAAAAATTATTTAATTATTTTGTTAGATCTTCACTAAAAATCACATCCTATAGAAGTTTATACTTTTTATCTTCTATCTTTGTTCTTTTTATTATTAAAAAAAGCTTAAGTTGACGATCCTGGGTTCGACTCTCATAACATAATCACATTTCAAAACACAATCGCATTTTTAATATTTATAAAATACTTAGTTTAGAATCAATTTGGTCTCCATACATTTAAATTTATTTATAAAACCATTAAAAAAACAAAAAAAAACTTATATACTGGAGAGATGAGGTTTGATATTATCGGCTTCGACACCAATTTACATATGCTTATACGTGTATTTAAAATATAAAATAAATAAATAAAAATGATAAAAAAATAAAAAGTAGAATAAAAATCTCGGAGGGTGTGAAAAAGAAATAAACCGAATGGCTTTACTTTAGACAGTATTACACATTTGTAAATTATTATTATTGTTAAACGTGCTTTATGCAGCCGCGCGTTCGAGACGGCAGTTGTGTAGTTTAACCTTGAAACAGTTGTACGTCTCGTAGCAACTGGAGTAGTAGACAGCGCGTCGGCGAGCAGTTTTGTCTACGATAGCGCAGTATAATTTGTAAAATTATCTCTCAACAAATAAAACGAATATTTATAACCATTTCTTTTTTTTTTTTTTAATTTATTTTAATCGTATTGACAACATACAAAGTATATATATATTTGTTCCTTTCCTCGGGCCATCCGTTATGTATTTGCTTCACAAGATGAGATGAAATGATAATTTTGTAGCGTGTAAAAATGCCATGCCTAACCGGGATTCGAACCCGGGACCTCCGGACAAAAGGCTAAGACACTATCACTCGCGCCACGGAGGCCGACAAACGTCAGTTACTATTCACCCAATTTTATTTAGGTTATGATTTTTAATTTTTCATGTTATGAATTTTGATAATAATGTAAGATAACGTAACCGGAAATCGAACCCAGAATTCTTTACTATACAAAAAGAACGTTAATTCAGATGCAACGTCACTCTGACTGGTTTAACAATACATACGAGTAAGTTAATAAAACATTGTGTGTGTGTGAGCGCGCGCGCCCTCCATTATTCTTTAATTACGCAACAGACTTAAAACTTGAAATTTTTTGTACATCACGAATTCATTCTTTTGATTTCATTGACCCAAAAAATGTACGGGAAGAGTATTTTTTTACAAAAAATTTACTGCATTAGAAATTAAATCAATTGTCACGCTTCACTAACAGTCAACACATAATACGTATTAAAATGGTAACAGGATACAATTTTCTTGTTTTTTTTTTTTTTTTTTTTTTTTATTACTACCGTTCTGGTTGACATAACAATGTACACTTCATTTTACTTTATCAGATTAAATGTATCACAAAATTGATTTGTATTCAAAAGGTTCTGGATCCGAATCCCGTTAATTTTTTACGTACGAAAATATTTATCTACCTCACTGTCATAATTAAAAAAAAAAAAATTGATGTGGGACACCACATGACTTCCTTGTATGCCTATTAAATTACATATACACATTTTTTGCTTCATTTGGTATAAACTTATTTCATTTGAAAGTGAAATACGATCCTCTAATTCTTTAATAAAGAATTTTTTGATTTTTTTTTTCATATTATTGAATTATTATTTATTGTAATTTTTTTACAGTCAGTAAAATGATAATATAATGATTCGTTATTAAATTAAGAAAAAAAATTATAAAAATTTTACCATAAGTAATAAATAATTTTTTTTATTCATTTCCTTACTGGTTAGGTTGTTGGAAGATTTATTCTATGAAAATGAATTGAATAAGATATAAGACAAATGCAACGCAGCGATTTATCTGATACCCAACTGTGGCGAGTACACAGGCAAGGCGGGAAAAAAATCAGTTTAAATGGCAACATCGCGTCTGTCATAGCATCAGTAAATGTTAGAACTGTGTTTTATGAATACAACTCCCTATTAACAATATTAATGTCTGTACGTTAACGGAAGCGAACGGGTGTCTTACATAATTTTGAAGTAATTTTCAGTTTAAGTAAACCTTATTATCTCTTTATAAATAATATATTAATTAAATTATTTATTTATTAGTATAATCACACACGCGCGCACAATTTTAATTATATATATTGAAATGTATTACTCTGTATAAATTTATTTTTTTCTCATTCAAATTTGTTATAGCAAAACCTTTGTAATTACAAAAATAAAAACTGATAGAATGTTCTAAATTTTTTTGTATAAACTTCGTTAAAATTTTATTGGTAGCTCCGTTCCTTTATATATATATAATTTAAATAAAAACTACTACCAAAGCCGATAAATTTGAAAAATATATTTATACAAATTTATTAAAATGTTATATCTTGCTTCCTTTCCAAGCAAAAATTAGTTGATTTTTTGTGTTATTCCTAAGTATATATTGATTTATAAATAATTAACGACACGAACTGATATCGGTGAACAAATGGTAAATTATCTGGGAGTTGCACCCAGGAGCCTCAGTAATCAGTATATTTTTAATAACGATACCGATACGAATTTTTTTCTTGCTAGTATGCTTCACTCTCGTTACCAGACTTAAAACATGTAAAATTACATGTTTAAAAACCTTTTGTAACATACTTTTATTTTCAAACGGTTTTTTTTAAACACAAGAGTCAACACTATAATTTATTTATTAATCTATCGTATTTTTGCGTTTTAAATTTTGATTAATGATTAAATATTTTCATCAAAATAAGTACAGCGTACTGTGAAAATAATATTTGCGGAACAGTCGATTATCCGGTTCTTCATACCTAATTATTTTCTAATGCAATTAGAAGAATTATATATATATTTTCTATTCAAGTATTTTACAAAAATAATTATTTTTTAAGTGTCATTACCTGATATAATCGTAGTACTTAGTAATTTAATATATTATTGCATATTCCTCTTCAGTGATTTTAAGCTTTCTATCTATCATTGAGGATATTTTTTCATACTTATCACATGAAACTTTATATATTTTCAAATACGGTTATAAAGAGTTCCTAGGCTGTAAAATCATTACTTAATACCATTCACAGGTAGCAGTTAACAGCTTGGAAAGCAACATAGTATACCTGATTACTTTTTTATAGTCATAATTTATTTTTCTCAGAAAACCATTAAACTTCATTTAAGATAATGCAATTCTAATTGAAAATAAAAATCTGAAGCAAAATTATAGCATTTTTTGTGAAAAAGTTATTTATTAGATTTAAAAAATACATTTTTAAATAAATTGTATTGAAAATAGATTAAAAGTATTATAATGTAAAAAACTATTAATTCGAAAATTAAAACTAATGAATGCAGATAAATATGGAAGTAATAATAAAAAAAACCTAACATTAAAAAAATAAAGAGGTTGCTTCTGAACAATATGGAGTGGAAGAAAACAAATTTATTTCCTTTGATAACTTTGTACGTAGTGCCGATTGTCGGAGGAAGTGTGTACAGAGAGTGAAACAATATAGCTTAATTGCTGTGTGTGTGTGTGCGCGCGCGCGCGCATCACTCTCATTCTTGTTCGTCAAAACAATTCTTGTCAGTTCGTCAAAACAACTGCTTATGTCAAAATGTGTGTTACGTTGATGAAAAATTACACTTGTTTATAATATTATTAGCTGCTTCCATTATATAAAACAATGTTGTGAAAATAAACAAAATTTACAAAGTATATTAGCTAATACTGTATTTTTTGTTTTGATAACTTATTAATTTAATATAAGTGTTATTAATGAATAACGTTGTCATAGTTAGTAAATATGTATTTCTTTATCATCTATAGTGACGTTTTTAAAACGGCATGAAATTTTGTTTACTTGAATGTTTGTAATTAGCCTATTCAGTATATTAGCAGTATTTTATATGAATCTAATATAAACAACCGTTCAGAGAAGAATTTTACATGTAAAGTAGGTAAGTTCTTTCAGTAATAATATTTAATATTAAGAAAAATAGTATACAATTAAATAATGTGATTTGCATGTATGTTAATATTAATTACAATGTTTATCGGAATACTTAAGAATTATCGGAATTGAATGAACTAAATGCACACTTTGTAAGGTTTTAAAAAATTATTATTTTTAGCTTAAACAAATATATTTTAATTTAAATTAAATAAAATTTATATAGATTACTTAATAAAAATATATAATAAAAATAATTTGCTTTCAAGTAAGTACCGATATACTGTTCTGATTTTGTTTTAAAAAAACTTAGGTTTCTATTAATAACAAAATCTTTTGCCTGTGTCTGCATTTGGTGATTAATAAATTAGCTACCTATTTTAGAAATTGCCTTTATAGTTCAGTATGAAATGCTTTACAAATATTTTCTCACTTTTTTCAAACTTACATTGATGGGATAAGAATTGTCGGCTTTATGTTAGCCGGTCAGATTTATTATTAACTCTTTTATTCAACAAAAATTTAGCCAAAAGTTTTGTTCAGATTCTTTTTTCATTTTTATTTTTTATTAACAATTCTACAACATAATAAATGAAAGCAACTTTTAAAATTCACCTGTATGTGTTAGCTAAAGAACATAGCCAACGGTACATAAACGGGTAATGCCTTTTAATTTAATGCAACTTACTCTCACTAATTAGATGGATATTAATGTTATTTTAATTTGTAAAGGAAGGTCTTTTGGTGGTATTATTGTTTGTTTTTACAAATAAATAAGGAGAACCGTTTTCATTTTTATTTAATAAAGAATTACATGATGAAGATACTTTTCTTTTTTGTTGCTTAATTACTTAATTGTTATTTATTAATACTAAAATCTAAATTTTGTACATTTATACAGCCTGAAATAATTCTGATATTCATAATATTTCACATAACAATTACAAAGAATTATTTGGGAAACTTAAGCTAAAAAATAATATTTGTTTTTACTTTCCTGAGGGCCTTAGTTCATGCCTTGGTGGTAATCTGTTTTCTTCATTTCTGTACATTTATTTTCTTAAGAAAATAAATTTTATCAAGATACAGGTTTTTCATCTTCTTATTTCTTGCTAACGATCTTTTTTTCATCGGATAGCATTTTTTATAGCTCTACAAACATTTTAAATAAAAAATCTGACTTTAAATAAATACACTCTAAAATGAGAAAAAGATCTTTCTCTTTAATCTTTAAAGTCTATTTAAATCTTAGCAAATACTAAATTTAATCTTGCCAAATCTTAGATCAATAAGAATTAGTTCATAAAAATGGTTTATTTGTATAGTGTTCCATACAACTGACTCAAAATTTAAACTGTTTAATTTTTATGTTAAACAAATAGGCCGTCTAACATTTTTTTTTTTTTTTAAGTATGAGGAATTGTCATTGATATTTAATTTAATGGTACGCCTGTATTTAAACTATTCTGGTGAAAGACCATTATTGAAGAATTAAACATTTTTTTATTAATAATATTTATTTGTATCTTCCAATATTTTAATGGGTCTTAAGCCAAAATTTATGATAATTTATTTTCTTTACATTCTTTACTTCATTTTATTTTCTATCTATAAGCATAATAAGAGTTCATAATAAAGTACTATGTCATCTGTTTTGGGAAAATAACAGCGCTCCAAAATATTATTAATGATAATATATTTATTTTTGGTAAAAATGCACACTTTGTACATATGATTTTACTTTCTACATACAATAAAATAAAGAAACAAGACTCCAAAAAATGACCTTCATGACTGAATGGTTGTCTCCAACTGGAAAGTGCTGGGTTTGAATCCCACACATACTTGGCGTTTTTCATAAGCTACAAAATCATTTCTTTAAAGAAAACAAGGGTGATACCTGCAATTGTAACTCTTAACCTGAAACTGTTTACTCTTCTATTATGGTACTAAATACTTTGTTATATCGTTGATACAAAATTAATTCCATACAATGCCATATGGTTTTTTAAGCATTCAAGCCTGTCTTTCAGTGCTTTGAATCTGTTTTTTTCCGTACTAAATTTTTCTCCTTCCTACAATTCTAGTTTTCTTGTTGCTTGAAAAGCTTGAGTTTGAATAATTAATCCTGAAATAATATATTTTTGATTCATGCGCTCATAAACCGTTCCCAAACAGGCATAGTTAAGTTCATCATTATTGAAAGTTATATTTTACTTATCTTCATTTTCTTTTCAATCGTTCAAATGATTTTTTATAGATTAGATTTACGTTTACATTTTTCTGTAGTTATGTTAAAAAAATTAAAGTAATTTGATTTTTAGTAATCTTAGAATATTGTACATCGATAATTATTGCATACTGATTTTCCTCTTAAGTCTGTTAAACTTATTTCTAGGCAGTTTATTGAAAGTAAAAATCCTTAATAGTAGTATTAGGAGTAAAATCATTAATATTAAAAAAAGTACTTTCACAATTGGTGAATCAAAAAAAAATGTACCATCTTACATAAATCATAAGAATTAAATATTTAAGTAAGTCATAAAGAATAAATAGAGTATAATGGAGTTTATCTTAAACATTTGAGTAAGTAAGATATATTTGTTATTAGTAACAAGATCTTTTATAACGGTTTAAAGTAGGTTCAGGTTCATTTTTTACCAATGGTTTTACACTGTTTAAATACTTTTACAGTTTAACAATGTAGTCATAATATATACTTTTTTTATGAGAAGACATACAGTAAGAAGTGACTAATTTTTGTGAATAATATTAAATAAGTTTTATGTTTATCAGTTTACTGTAATACTGGTGGATGACTTTTGCAGAAAAGTTAAGTAATAGCACTGCTGGTGGAAATGACTGTCAGCTAAATGATGGTCAGCTATATGGCAATCTCCTATATTAATGTGCTTCGATGGAAGTATGTCTAGCCAATGTGAAGCCACTTGGCTCGTGCTCGGGGGCTTTTGAACTTCAATAATAAGTTAATTATTACAAAATCTGTTGCCAACAAACAAAAGAGGTTTGCCAATTGCTTTGTCTAAGTAAGAATAATTAATATGTATAGTCAAAGTTGTCAGATGCGAGGGGCCTGGAGGACTTTTGAGCATCTGGTCTGAATAATTAATAGCAAAGTTTTTGATATTTATTTTGTATCTTTACAATTGTTAATATTACAAAAGAAAGGTGGATATTGTCTACCTATGTTATATGAAAGATTTATTCATTGATTCTTATTGTTTACTCATATCATATTATTTACATTTAAATTTGGGCTCCTTGCGGATCTACTCGGCTCCTGACGATTCAGCGGCTCCATATACAGTATTTAAGCAAGCTCCTTACTTCATTCTGGCAACAGAAGAAGAAAAAGAACAAAGAACCACAACGTGACTCACCGCCACCAACTGGAGTACGGTAGAAGATCCCATCAGAGAAGCAGTAGGAAGGGCAGCCAGAAAAGAAGGAGTTCTTTAATTCTCTTTACCAACTATCCACCTTCCTTTCCAAACCTACAAATTTGCTTCAGCCAGCACATGCTACTCCCTCCGGAGAAGGGAGCGCATTGCTTCCTCCAAAAACTAGGGCTCCTGGTAGGCATATTCCTGCTAGCTGGAAAGGGGTTAGCACCGAAAGGACTTTAGCGGATGGACTGAAGGGGAATTACGCCAGGAGTATGAGGCTCATACACACTTAGTCCCTCATGATCAGCTCGGTAAATCGTTTCACACTGGTCTATAGGATTGGAACGCAAATACCAAATTCATCCATAAATAAAACATGAAAATTTATAACCACCACCAAACAACCAATAATCTGCTCGATAAAAGAAAGACCTGCAACAAGAGACTTTGTCCAGGTTCTGCAATTAGTAGAGAGACAATATAAACACCCGCCTTCCTTGCATTCTGTTCTGTTTCCGGTAGTCCTGTTCCAGTCTCTGACTAAGACTTATTTCAGTCAATACATTTATGGATACAATAATTTGTATAAAGATTCAGATGTATAGGAATAACTACGTAAGACTCAATTTGTTTAAATGAATCAGCACCAATTTTTGATATACATTTTTATTTGTAAGATCCAAATATCTCATTAATTAAAATTATATCTGGCTATAATAAGTACTGCTTATGATACATATCGTTGAAAAGCACTCGACAAGGGCTTATTACTGCAGTTAAGAAAAAGTCCAAAATCCAAATGTTTTGGTTTTTGGGCTTTTTTGGCCCAGTCAATTGTAATCAAAATGGGAGGTGGGGTAATTGTAATCAACTGGATTCAGGGGTGGTCAAAATGGATATTTCTGTTGAAATTTGAAAACAGAAGTTTTTCACGATTACGATACTTCACTTCATACAAGGAAATTTTTCTGTAGATATTTAGTAACTCTTTTATATAATTTACTTATAACCCAAATAAATGTCATAATTAATGACCAAAATGTACATATGACTAATAATAATGAAATAACTAACTATTTTAATGATTATTTTGTAAGTGTTAATGAAGAAGTTGTGACCAAGATTATTAAGTATTCATCAATCAATTTATCTAACAGTGAAAATAAAAAAAAAGCATGAAGTAGTGTATTATAAAACCAGTATCTGCCAATGAGATGTTCGCATTATTTTACAATTAAAAAAATATATATACTGGATACATGGTATATATGAAAGCGCATTGAAGTTGATTCTGCTATATTGCTAAACTGCTGGTGTATATAATCTTATTTTCAAAGTTGTTAATGTCTAACTCATTTTAAATTAGCTTAAATAACTCCTGTTTTAAAATTTTGAAATCATTAACTTGCTACTAATTACAGATCAATCTCTTTATTCTCTAATTTCACTAAAATATTTAAAAACATTATTGCATAGCACAATTGTTACATTTTTGGATAAACACAGTATAATTTATAATCTGTAATTTGGCATTGGTAGAGGTGTAGAAACTCAAAATGCATTTGAAAAAATAATACAGTGTGTTAAAGGGGTAGTCAACCAAACTTTTGACTAAAAAAAAATTATTTTTCATTTATTGACTCATAAAGAAATATATTTTATTATCGATCGTTGTTGTGTGAAATTTTATCTTTTTAAACAAAATATTTGTCGATTTAAAAAAAAAAATTCTTGGGTTTTAATGCACTGCCTATGTCCAACGTGAGCGGAAAACGAACGTGAGACAGATAGATTTAGAGGTATAGTTTTCATTGTCGCACAGTGCAGCGCATGCGCATTGTACCTAACGTACTGTCCCTTCAGAAAGTGATTCCATAAAACTTAATTGTAGTTAATATTAAGTGATAAAATATCTTAATTCTATTTAATTAATAGAAAAATTTCAACGCTTATGAATATTAAATAAATGTTGAGTTAATCATTGTATCATATAAATGTTTTTATAAAAACTTTCTACAATAACTTGAATTATGAAAGATAACCTGTGATTTCTGATGAGAGTTCATCACAAACATTTTGAACGGACTGTAGACAAAAAGAGGTAGGTAAACCTCTAAATCAGATATCTTTGTTGGCGCGGATTTCTAACGCTAGTGCCCATTCCAATATTTCTATATTTCAGTGGTTTTAATAGTAACAAGCAGTTCATTTAGGACTGGTTTTAAGCTTATTTTGTGTTTAGTACAATTTTTTTCTACCTGATAGTAGCACTACACCTTCACTAGTTTACTCAATTGTGTCGTTTACTTTTGTTTATTGTGTAATATTTTGACAAATAGTTCTGGATTTCTGACGGAAATTATTTACATTGTATCATTGTTTTTTATTCCACCTTTTTTTTAGTTATTTGGGATAAATAAGGTGGCATTTTTAAAACATTGTTCGTATGTGATTGTAGTATTTAGGTTATAGGTACAGACTTTTGTTTTTTTTTTCTTTTTTTAGTTTACATTTGTTATAATTTTTATTTGATTAGTTTATTAATGTATAAATTAAATCATTATATGGAACCAACAAAACAACGTACTTCACAAAAACATAAGATGAACTCAAAATTCAAATTATGAACGAAAAATATTTGGAAAAATCTAGTTGCCCTTGTAGCTCGTGAGATTAAAGATAATTAACCAAATGATGGCCCTTTTTATGAAAGTACAGGTGACATTAGCACAGAAAATATTGTGCATGATATTGTATGCATGAACAAAGCATGTATACATGATATTTTGATGTGATCTGTGATTTGAAGGGATGTTATCTTAAAATAATTCGCATGAAATTAAATAAAAACTAAAATATCAACGAAACGTTATTTTTGTCAATTTTCGCAAAAGTGTTTTTTCTGATGGAGTGAAAACTTGCAAAAAATTTATATTTCGGTTAAAGAATTTGTTTTCTAGGTTAAATTGTATCTGATATACAGTGTTTCTTGTAAATGACAGTTATTTACCCTAGGAGGTTGTAAATCAAATATGGATATGATTTTTTTGTAGCATCATTTCCATTTAGATACTAATTAATTTTCAAAACAGAACAGCAAAAAAAATCCCCCCCAAAAAAAATAGGTTTGACCACCCCTGTAATGAAAATGTAAATGGGAAGAACTCTTTACTGTAGTGTTTATTGGTCTGGTCTTTGATACTGATTATTTTTCTTATGAAATTTTATTTGAAAACTTAATAAAATTGGAATAAGAGTTGTTACTAGAGAATTTGTAAAGGATTATTTAAAAAATAGGCAACTGGTAGTAAATATAAAAAAAAAATACTAAAAGTGAGCCTTTTACAATGAAATGCGAGTACCTCACAGTACTGCCTTAGGACCACTTTATTATTTATATAAATGACATTTTTAGTGTTAACTCAGATGATGATTCCATAATTATTTCTTATGCAGATGACACAGCAGTATTATATTTATCTAATAACTGGAATAAAGGTAAAATATAAGTTACAACATCTCATAACTGATAGGATATTTCAATCTAACCAAATTTTATCTTTTAAATGGACACAGACAGTTTGGATAATTTTTTCCAGTCATCTTGATCTTATACTCTTTTATTTTAAATTAAAACTAAATAATGAAAATGTTAAAAGGGTTGAAAATACAAAGTATTAGGAAGTGTTTGGAGACTGGATTGTTAAAATTACGAATTGCAATTTGTTATTTGAAAACATCTGAGATGGGATTTTATATAGCAAGTTTATTACAAAGGACAAAATTTTGTATTGTATAGGCTAAAAAAGATAATTTGTTTATGGTCATGTATGGATTTTTTTATACCATTTTGACATTAAAGATAATTATATGGGAAAGTGTGAACAAGTCACTTTTAAAAATCTTATATAATATTGTATACACATCAAAGTAATAACTGAAATGAATACTACCAGTAGGCTTATTCTATTGAATATGAATAAAAAATACCCACTTCAATCTTTATATTTTCATTTTAGTCATTTGTCGAACTTATATCTACAAAATGTTTCGATTAAATGATGTAAATTTTTACAGTTTCCTTAATTTTCTACTGAAAAAAAAACCATGTTTATATAAGTCTGTTATATATTTCAATGAACTTCTGAAGCCATATTAAAAAAAATTAGAGAATTGTTTGAGAATAAATTATGTATTGAAGAATAGTTTTGTTAATTGATAGTAGATAATTATCTCATAGTTATGTAATGAACTAGAAAATTGTATTTTGATAAATTTACTATGTGTATTGATAAATATTAATTTAAGTCTTTAATAGTTAAGAATTGTATGTAAGATTTTCATGGTTATTTTTTCAGGCTGTGTGAAAATACCAGGATAAATATTGTATGTAACCTTTTGCATATATATGTTATGTTATTTGTATTTATGACTTGATTTAAATAAAAGTAAAATAAAACAATGATATCTGTTTGTCCCAGAGTGAGAACAGTTAGCAAGCAACTTTGAACAGTTTATTTTTATTTTGTTATTATACGATATATATGGAAAAATTCCAGATCCTAATTGGGAATCAAAATCATTTCCAGCCGATTTAGATACTAGAGTTATTAACAATTATACCAAATTGCCACCCAAGTTGATCATAGACAGCTGAAATTATTTTGGAATAAGTTATTACAATTATGTTATTAAAAAATTTGGTTTAGTTTTATCATTACAAAAGTATATATTTAAAAAATATATAGAAATTTAATTAATTTAGGTTGGGTTTCAGGCCACTTATATAAAAAAAATTGTAATTAAACGAATGAAAAAAATTATTCTATTATGTTACATAAATTATGTAACACTTACTTTAGACATGGATTTTTAAATGATTATATTTGAAATACTTATCTGCTACAGTAAAAGACGAACTTATAGGTGAATTAACATGCATTGAGTGTTTTAATATGAATCCCCCTTTCTATAACATACACAGGTGTAAACATGAATGTGTTCACACGTACAGGTTTGTGTACTTGATGTAATGCTACAGTAACATAAAAAAAATGAAAGTAAAGCCTTTAAACAGTAGAGATTTCTCTCACTTTAGATTTATACTAAAAAAAAGAAAAGAATTCTGTAAAATGTTGAAAAAGATAAAAATAATTTGAAAATAGAATGTTCTAAAATAGTTCACCAAAAAAGACAGTTTTATTATTCATGCACGCGTGGACTACATCCACTGATACTCATAATATATTATTAAAAAATAAAAACCAAAATATACACTACATTGAACATATCTGAGTAAATAGAATATGTATAAAACTTTCTTTAAATCTGTTTTTGTACTTCTTATCAAGTAGTAAAAATAGAAAATAATAAAAATGACGAAGCAAAAAAAATGGTTTGGAGTATTTATAAAAAGATGTTACATATACTGTTCTCTTCCAGTTCATGAAAAAATTTGTAATGTATAACGTTCATTTTAAGATATATTATCTAATATAAAAATTAATCTTTTGTTATGTTTTTTCTAGAAGTATAAAGATTACATTTTAATAAGGTTTGTTTTTAAATTATTTATTTTAAAACAAATATTTTGTAACTACAGGAAATTATTATTCTGAAAAAAAATTTAAAATATCTGAAATTTTTTTTTTTGAGTAATGAAATTTTCAATTTAATTTTCTTTTATTTGGGATAAATTGAAAACTCAGTGGTTCAGTTAACCAAAACCCCGAGTCAGTTAAAAAGTTGAAATATACATTTAATTTAAAAATTAATTAATAAAATTTAATTAAGAAAGTCATGTGGTGACCACATCAGATTTTTTATATAAGATTTTTACAAAATTGAATAGGTTTTTTTTGTATAAAATTTGTTCATAAGTTCAAAAATTAAATAAATGAAGCATTTTATATTATTACATCAATTATAAAATTGTTCGATTCACTGAAGTACTTTTTCATATTATTGACTGTTAGTCTAAATAAAAAATAAAAGAATCAATAGTTTATAAAATTTTATTAAAAAAATTTGTATTCTGTACAAATAATTTTACATTATAATTAATTATAACTAAAAGCTAATTTTTTTGTTTTTTGTACAAAATTTTAACTAATAAATATATTTTTTTAAATTTTGTTCTCATATTTTAAATTAAAGCTTAATTTTTGCAATTAAACCTTGAGTAAGACTTGATTTTTTAAATTAACATAAGACTTCAACTTTTTTGTTTTATTGAACCTTGAGATAAGACTTCTGATTTTTTAAACCAAAGCTTGACTTCTATTTTTTCTAAAATGCTTGGGATAAGACTTATAATTTTTTAATTTGAATTGTAAACATAAAACTTTAAAGTGGATGGTTAAGGTTACTCTGCTGTCATTAAAGTTTGGCCATTTCTTTTCTTTTATGTAAATTAGTTTAACTTTTATTAAATTGTAAATAACACTTTGTATTATAGTCACAGTAGGTGCTTCAGATTCTATGTTTTTCCTTTGTTTCTGTTGGGTAAAGTTAAAAAATTAAAAAAACACACAGCTAGTATTTGCCAAAAGAAATTGGACTTTAATGAAAACAAATTAATATAAGTTAATTATTATAACCTTAAAAACTACTTAATACATCAGCTGAAATCAGCGTCTGAACAATGATAGTTAAATGAAAAAATACATGAGTACACGCTTCTAAATACAGATTTTGACAATATACGTTTTTGACGAAGCCTGAAAGAGAACATGAAACACCTTAATTTTAATTTTAACTTTAGAAAAATATCACATCCATAAACATAGTGTGTCTGAAAAACTATTGCATTGCTGACAAATGCTGTAATATTGAGAAATTAGGAATGAACAAATGTCATTAACTTAGAAACATCAATTACAGTAAATCTTAATTGGCACTGGCCTTTCCTGATTTGTGAACCACAAACTTTACATTAAATAATGTAAAAATGTAATTCTAGTTTAACGTAGAAAAGGACACGATAATATTACAGTACAAAAGAGTTAATTACAATATAATCACACTGAACTTAATTGAGCACATGAAATAGGTTGCAGCTGAACAATGACAGCCTTCTGTAAGTGACCTGTCGTGACTGTACTAAAGTGAAATTGAAACTTGAACGGCATAGGTATGATGAACTGAATGTTCCACAAATTTGAATGATAACATAATGGTTTAACGTAATAAGTAATGAAAAACTGAACTTGCCTGTAGCACACAAATATAAGCCAGAGATGAACTCGTAACAGCAAGTACAGAAGAATACCTATGTAATCCTGGGCGTAGTCCGCACGGTGAATCAGGAATACAGAGGTGTGATGTGGTTTGGAGGTAGCGTGATGTGTAGAATCTCAGATGTGTAGTGATGAGTTTGAGATTCTGCTTGAGTGAGGAATGTTACCACAAAGCTTGCAGGAGAGTATTGCCCTAGGCGACTGCACTGGTGAGATGTTGGATTTACTCAGCCGAAAAGATGGCGAAAGAAAACGGGGGTAACCAGATCCAGGTAGTGTACAGGAGAGAGTGTGTGTGTAAAAGACAAGAGATGTGTGCCTGTATTAGTAAGGGGACGAAAAAATAACGGGTGTATGAAAAGGATAGTCAGAAATAACTCGATAGCTTGGAATTCGTAGAAAATAACGGAAAACTTTATGCCAGAATGGAATAAACAGTTTCAATTCCCTTTTCTTGTTTGTATTTTAAAAATCTATTTCTATTTAGTTTTTTTATTCGGATTAAACTTTTCTGAGAAAGTTTAATTTTTTAACACTTAGTTTTTGCTTTTTAACACTTAATAACATTTTCTTATTTCTTTAAAGTGTCTTATGTTTTTTTTTATGCATGTCAGTTGCTAAATTGCTGATTAAATGAAGGTTAAGATCAATTTTACTTTTCTTTGTTGTTAATGTTTTATTTAATACTTTTATAATAATTCAGACAAGGCTATAATGTTGTCGTATATCCCATCACACACATTAAAATGTGTGTAATAATCTATGAGTGTTTTGTGAGCTGCATTAAAAATTTTTTTTTTTTAGGTTTGTCATTTTACATGATTTTATGTTATACTCCGTTGTGAACTAATTGTTTAATTTCAATATGTTTTAAGTATATTTCATTCTTTTTCTCCTTCATGTTGTAGTCCTCTAAAGATGCTGCCTGTAAAGGAACCAAATTTTATTTTAAAAAGAGTTCTTTGTATTTTAAACATTACTTTAACTCACCATCAACATACTGCTGGATTCTAATACTCTACTCAAAGATTTTTTCATTGTTTATAAACTAACTGGAATTCTATATGTTAAATAGAGATTAAGTGTAGCAAATTTTGACTTTCCTGGCTGTAGTGGAATATGCAGCTTTAACTATAATTGAAAAGTATATAGATCGATTAAAATAAAATCTAAAAAATTGGTATTTTTTAAGTTTTGTGCTTTACGGAGACATTTAAAAAATAGATTGTAAATAATCTGTGATAAAGATCTTTATTCCAATGCTCCCAAGTCCTAAACATCTATTTTTGTCAAGACTGATGTTTGTATGTACGTATGTATGTTGGTTTGTATTTGGTCTTATAACTCTGGATCCTGTTGACTTTCTTGAGACTCAGACAGTACTACCTTCAGGGGGAAAGAATGTATTAAATTTCTGCAAAAATTGGAAAAAATGGTAATGCAAAATTACATTTCAAATCTTTACTAGGACCCTTAGCAAAAAACTTTTCTTACACAAGTTGAAGTTGTTTTTATCTAGTTCACAAATTACCAAAGATTTATATTTATTATTCATCTCCTTCCCCAAAAAATGACTATATATATATTAGCTATATATTTCCTCAGAAAAGGAGTTTTTGCATCTTTTTTTCTACATTGATAGGCCTTCAAACCACTGAAAAACTTTTTTGTCCATTCTACTTCAATGGTCTGCAGTAACAAAAAACTTTTTTAATTTTTTAAAATTTAAATCCACCTTGCAACTTACCCATACCATCTTAAATGTAAACATTTTAAATTTTGATAGCCCTTACTCTTTAATATTTCTTGAAAGAAAAATTAGCCAAACATTTTCCCCCCTTCCTAGTAAATAACTAACTTTGCTTATTTGGAATTATGGCTGTATTTTTTAAATAGATAATTTTTTTAAATTTATTTTCATCACTTAAAAATTTTTTTTAAAAAAGTTAATTTTACTTGAATGCTTCAACTTTAGTATAGGAGCCCCCAACAAGAAAAAAAAAACAATTTTTTGGGAACTTCATAGTTGTTTTTTAAATAAAAAATAATTATTTTATCATAAAGATAGAAATAGAGCTAAAAATTATTGAATGGTTATTTTTTGAGAAATAAATTACATAACCTTATTAACATAGTCAGAAAAGCTATTCTCATTTTTAGGAGAGTTATTTACTCGATGTACAAATTGTATATTTTTGAACAAAAAAAAAGAAAAATGTAACGCTACTGTAAAATTAGTAAGCGTAATAAAATTTCTCTTATGAGTGAAGTAAATTGAACCCACATGTATGATAAAAACTGGGGTTGAGAAGTGTGTATTTATAATTGTAAAAGCATTCAGTCTTAGCTTTAGTTAAGTATTGTTTTAAATAAAAACAAAAAATTCAAGTTTTTAAGTTTAGCAGTGCAACAAATTGCAAAACACTGAAGCACTATAGCTGCTTTTGTCACTGTCTTGGTGTCATTTGCTTTTTAACTGTGTTAGTGAGAAGCAGTTAGTGAAGTTGACGTAGTTGAAAACTGACTACCTGCAATTTTGTGCTACAATTTTCCACTCGTGTTGGGTGTTGATCAGATTTTAGAGGAAATGACTCTTGTGCTTAGAGAGAATTGTGCTCATCATAAAATAATATTTAGGTGGTACTGAGAATTTGAATGAGAAAACTTTTGCCTTGGGAATGCTCCAAGTTCAGGTTAACTGTCTTCATCTGTGACCACGGTAAACATTGCTGCACTATGAAAAAAGCTTGAGACAGAAAAGCATGTGACTTACCACCAAATATAGGTGTCCTCGGGCATTAATGTCTGCAATTCATACTGTTTTATGAGATTACCTTCAATTTAGAAAGCTTTGTACCCTTTGGTTGCTGCATAACTTGACTGACAATCAGATCTCCCCGTGTGAACAGTGTTGTGACAAAACTTGGCTGTACTATTATGATGCCCCGACCAACTCAGAACAAAGTGTGGGTGTTCAAATATGAGAAAATCCCCGTCGGTGAAGAAGAGACTGGTGGCCATATTTTTTAGCCTGAGAACGGTTTAAAGTTAGTCGTCAGAAACTCATAAGAGAAATTACAGGAAATTGGTGTACTGAGGAATGCCTGCCTAAAGTTGTCAAAGCTCTCAAAAAGCTGCACCCAGATTCAAGGATGGACATGATTTCTTCACCATGATAATGCTTCAGCACACTAAATATTGGCGAGCAAAACTGTTAAGAGTACTCTCCCTACAGTCCTGACCCTCACTCCATGTGACTTGGTGCTGTTCCCTAAGGCGAAGACCAGAAGAGAGACATTTTATCAGTGATGATGACCTCCTAAGGGCTTGGGAAGATGAGTGTGTCCAGATCTTCAAAAAAAAACGTGGTAGAGTTTCTTTTAATACTGGTTTTGATGGATGGAGAAATATATAATGTGTGGGTGTATTATTTAGAAAAATTATTAAAAAAAAAGTCATTGCAAAACTTTTCTAGTGCCTTTTGTGTGTAAAAAATGTTTCATAAGACTTGCTGAGCTCATTAAAATTTCTTTACCTCTCCTTTCCTTTTAGATTAATTTTTATATTCATTAACATTTCGCATAAATTATCGAAATTTGTAACAATTAAAAATTTATTTATTTCAGGAAAAAATATACAATGAAAACTACAGAAGATATAAAAAGTTGTTTAAAACAAATGGGATTCGATATTTCTAATAAAATTAACATAAAAATAAAAGCAAAATTATTAATATTCATTTGTATTTATTTTACAATAAATAATTTAATAAAATTTATTAAATATTGGGATAATTTTTATTTAAGATTTGTTGCGTTAGAAGATTTAAATGTTAACATACCATTATCAGGTTTATTTTTAGAATATGTGTTAAAATCAGATAATATGATTACACTGCTATCTATTATCGAACAGAAGTTCTTTGATAATCTTACTAATAATAATGCATCAGGTAAATTAGCTCAAGATAAAAAAATATCATTGAAAAATGTATATTAAATGAAAAGCAATGGTCAAAAAACATTTCAGTAGCAATAAAAATTTTTATTATAAATATAATTATTGTAAAATTAATATTTTGTTATATATTATTAGTATATAAAGGCAGTTATAACTCGATAAATGATTTACCTCTTTTAACTGAATGCATTTATCTGTTTAATTATAAATCAATAGAAATATATTTAATTGTATTGTTGATACAATTTATATTTATTCTATCAATACATCCATTAGGATTTTGTGCTTATACATCATTATATAAATAAACTTGCATTCCTGTCGGGTCTTTGGTTAGTTGCACTTCCCATCAAAGTCAGGGGATGTTTAGTCATTCAGGGCTGTGCCCCCTGGATTCCCCTATATTCATTAAACTCAAACTTAAGAATAATAATGATAAATAAAAATTAAAGCCCGTTCAGTTTATAAGAACTGTTAGTGTATTGTAATTTCTTCAGAGAAACAGTTTGGTCAAAACAGTACTCACTAATTTGTTTTTAGATTTCTGTCGCAGCTGTGCTCATGAAATATACAATCAGAATTACAAACATAAATTACCGTCATAATGTTACCAAATCTCATAAAGGTTGGTTCAATAGGGGTAGCATAAAACAGCAAAAATGTAAAAAAAAATTGTTTTTTTTTACCTCTTAAAATATTAAAATTCAGGAAACCCAAAAGTGGTTTTTAGATATTTATCTGTAGAATATCTGCAAGACCAAATCAAGGAAATATCTTGTTATAGTCAGAGTAGGATAAGATTTGCAATCATTGTTTGAGATTTTTTTTTTTTCCTTTCTTCGCCCGTTTATGGTGAATTTCAAAAAATCTAGAAATTGCTTCTAGATTTTCACAAGATCAAGTTTATTTTCTCATTTTTACTTCCTTGTACAAAGTAAAGGAAGTATTGTGATAGCGAAAAATTTCAGTTTCCAGATTTCAACGGCAATATTCATTTTCACCATACCTGAATCCATTTTGACTAGTTTCGGCGTGACATCTGTACATATGTATGTATCTCGTGTAACTCAAAAACGATTAGCCGTAGGATATTAAAATTTTGGATTTAGGACTTTTGTAACATCTAGTTGTGTACCTCCCTTTTGATTGTAATTGATTGAACCAAAAGTGTCCAAAAAAGCCCAAAATCAAAAGAAAATCTGGATTTTGGACTTTTCTTAAATGCAGTAATAAGCCCTCATTAACAGCTTTTCAATGATATATAAGTGTTACTTATTTTCATTGATTCCAGAGTTACAGACAAATAAAAGTTTAATTAATTTAACATTTGGATCTTAGAGGAAGGCACATCAATTAGAATCAGAGTTCATCTCCTTTTTTTTAATTTAAATTTATTGATTTATTAATAATTATTAACCCGTGATTGTAAATAAAGTTTTACAATAAATAATTATTCTATAATAATTTTTTTAATGAAATAAAATATTATGTACTTTTTATTTAAAAAAAAAAAAGAAGTGATTTAATAGGTGTACAAAGAAGTCATATGTTGTCCACATCAGATTTTTTAACAACAGATTCATAAATAATAATGTTACTTAATGTTACTCCATTTTAATCCCTTAAACTCAGAATATAAAAAATTTAGATATTTATATGAAGATTATACTTAGCAAAGATCTAGTTGATATAGTCATTTGTTACTGAAGATATAAATTAAAAATATAGCTGGGTTTAAAAAAGATTAAAAAATCTATTTTAACCGTTTAAAACAAAATTACAAAAAATCTAGAAATTACTTTTTAGATATTCACATGAAGATTAAACCACACACCAAAAATCAAGTTAATATGGTTTATTTGTTACTTAGAAATTTAAAAAATAGAAAATTTCATTGTTACTCCATTTTAACTCTTTAAACTCTGAATTTCAAACAATTCCTTCTTAGTGTGCATTTACACTATATGAAGAACATGTATACAAATTACACATAATTTTTAAAATCTTATTATAAAAAGGATTGTAGTGTCAGTCGTAGTTTAATTTGTCTTCAATACTTTTTGCTGGTCGTTGATGAATCAGTCAGCTCTATATATACACACACACACCATGTGTCCCACGAAGATGTATACACTTTTGATTTAATACTACTCACCCATTTCCCCACCGATTCTGTTGAAACTTTATAGACCTTTTAATGATGTTTCTAAAAATGTTCGTTAAAATTTTCAACCTTCTAGGATTTATAGAAACAAAATTGCTGCTTTCAAATAAAAACATCATTTGTAACTTTGTTTAATAAATCCTGTGTAAGCATTCCTAAAAAAAATCTTTGAATTTGTGTAAGTTCTTCAATGACCCTTTTTTAACTCTTCATTGGTGCTAAGGCTATATGAGTACACATTTTCCTTTAAATAACCTCACAAGAAAAAGTCACAGACAGTAAGGTCTGGCGACCTCCAAAAATTACTTGCACAACCAATCAAACAACCCTGAAGGTGAGTATTTAGTAGCAGTTTAACTGGGATTTCAAAAAGAGGAGCGGCTCGTGTCTTTCAGAAAAATAACTTATCTCATTTCTGAAACAGTAAAATGAGGGATTGTGTGTTGATTTATAACTTTTAGGTATCTGCATTCATTATGTTGTAGGATAATACACCGTTGACAGTAACAGCTGCCCAGATTCCTTTTGATTTAAGGTTCTTCTGCTGATGAATATGAGGGTTTTTGGTGTTGTAGAAAGTACAGTTATGCCTGCCTATCATACCGGTAAGGTAGATATAGATTCATCTGAGAATATAATACATTCATGGCAGTCTGCATCAAATTCATGATGCTCAATAATATGCAAACAAAATTTAACTCTCCTATCTGGATCATCTTCCAAAAGATTATGAACCAGATAGCCTTAAAAAAATTTATGTTATTCCTTTTTCCTATTCTTTGGACAGTCAGTCGATTTTGGCTCACCAGTATCTAAAGAAACTTTTCTCATTAAATTAGGTTTACATGGAGATCACAGTATTGAAGCACACATTCTATATATTTTCCTTCATCAGTAGATCAGTTGTATTTTTTAACTACACTGCCAGTTTCAAACAACTAACACTTCTACTTATAAATTGACATTTTGGTTGTGGATCAACATCAGGAAATTCAGCTGTGAAATATAAAACGGACTCTGGTAAATTGTCAGATGCAATGACCCATGCACAACATTTAACTTTCTGCTCAGTTGTAAATCTCATTTTAACAATTAAGTGTTTACACAGGAGAGTGAAGCAAGGTTATGACTAATTATTAACTTGTTTTATTCAGTTTGAGCTGTTTAATATTACATCATCTGGTTTTAATGATTTTTACCAACTATTTTGTAGTAAATGAAAAATATGGTTAATCTGAAACTGATGTTTTTATTTGAAAGCTGTCATTTTTTTCAAAAAATCCTAAAAGGTTGAAATTTTCACAGAACATTAGAATCTTAGAATTAGAATCTCCATTAAAAGGCCTGTAAAGTTTCAATAGAATTGGTTTGGGAATGGGCGATTGATCCTAAATCAAAAGCATATACCTCTTTGTGGGACAAATGTGTATTTTATATATGTGTATATATACATATGAATGAAAGAGCAGGCAAAATATTACATGATTTTCCTGGCTGTTAATAATAAAAATTAATAGAGCTAGAGCTAAAGAATAAAAAAAAAACAGAATATATATTTTTTAGAGGTGGCAAATAAGTTTTAAGAAAAGATCTTATAAAAATATTCATGTAGGTTAAGTTTAATAAATTTGCTTAAGTAAATTTTTCTCTAAATCTAACACTACCTTCAACAAATGTTAAAACAAGAATGTAAAATGAAAAATTTTCCAAAACCTTTCTGTGTGTAACATCCATTTAAACAAATTCTTAGTTAAAGAAATATTATAGGCTAAACAAATTGTACACATTTCTTGACAGCTTTATATATGAAGTATAAACTTGAACAAATTTTTGAAACATATTTTAAATCAATGGGAGATAGAATGAAAAAACAAAAAAAAGGTGTTTCAATTTTTGGAGGTGGAAGTTGATTAAAAAAAAATTGTATTCTTTTATATGCACTGTAGGTAACAATTTGTTATAAAAAGGTTTTCTTTGAAGAAAATCGAAATCGGTTTTTTCATAATATGCCCCACTCAGTGAATGATTTTTGAAAAAAAAATATGATCAAATATTTGAGACAAATTAAAAAAAAAACTGATTTGGTTAATCCTGAGATTAAAGGGCCAAATACAATGCAACACACGTGTGTATGCGTGGTTTTTTTGTTCTAGATGAACTAGTTAGCCCCAAAAATGTAAAGATTTGTAAAAAAACTTGATACTCCATTTTTGGCATTATTACCATACTTTTCTCTTTAATATAGCTCAATGTTAATAAAGTAGGGGGATTCTCAAACTACTTTTCAATTATTAAAAAAAGCAAGATGAATTTTAAAATATAATACATAATACATGCATTATTTACTTTGAAAAGTAATACAATTTTTATTTTTTCAGAAAAGTAAATGAGCTCAACAACTCTTTAGCGATTACAGCTAGCATTTTAAATGAAGGAATATGTTTAGTAACATGTATAAATTTATATTATTTTATTGAAGTAAGTAAAATTTATGATAATTAAGTAAACTATATTTTGGGTAGTAAAATTTATTTATAAGAGAATCAAAGAATCTTTTTAAAAATAGTAATAAACAAAAATTTCCATAATTTTTTTGAGTAACTAAAGAGAGAGAAATGAAGTTAAATAAAAGGAAAAGTTAACATTGATTTATTTTTTGTCGAAGAGTACAGGAAGAGATAATAACAGGTTGGGGTGGATTCGAATTTATGTAGTGAAACCATTTTGTTTATTAAAAGATTGAAATGATTAAAAACAAAAGATAGAATCGGTAAGTTACCAGAAGAATTAGATTAACAAATAATGTTTTCCAGGTTATAATGAATGGAATTATTCTAAACAAATATAGTAGGGTATTAGATAAGACGCACAACTACTAATAAAAAGTTACGATGAACAAAGAAAAATGTTCATTAATTAGATTAGAAAAAATTAGTAACTTACTTACAAGTACTTTAAATCTTTTTAAGTAAATACCTTAATGTACACAGTTTCTAGCATCTCTCCACTCCTGGAAGACTTATTTTTAAAATTATTTGTAGGTGCTGTCATAGTTTTTTCCAACTATTGTTCCTTGAACATTATTTTTATCTTTGTTAAAAGTAAAAAACATCAGGAGTTAAATCTGATAAGTATAGTTAGTTGGTTTTTTAGGATCAGTCAAGTATTTCTAAGTGATACAAGCTAAGTATGCTGGGAATTATGGTGCAATTTCCACCTGCCTGAGTCTGTCTCTGTGCACAGTGCCTTGTAAATAGTGAACTTTAATGGTTTCTTTAAATGGTTTTTCCTATTGGGTGGCATTCATCACAGACATGCCATCATAGTTAATAGATACAGTCATCATTATCTCTATCTTGCTGTGAACTTGCTAGGCTTTCTAAGATTGGGGGTTTTTGAAGGGTTTTCTCTACCCTCTTTGAATCTTTTAAACCATTAAAAAAAAAAACGTGTGAAATAAGGTGTCATTAACAGTTTCTAACATTAGTAGGTTTTCCCAATTTTTTGATTGAATTTAATGCATTTAAATTGTTCCTTCCTTTTTGTTTTTAATTAAATCTCATAAGCCTTGTAATCCATTTTGATCAAGACAAAAGTAAGACATTATTGTAAGTAACGAGATCAGAAGTATTGTATGCAATAAATTGTCATTCTTGGCATGGCGATGGACATATTTAAAGGATTAAGAATGAGGAGAAGAGAATACAAAGAACAATTGCGGCAACCTAAGTGTATGAAAGGGGACAGGTACAGATAAGGACCACAGAATAGAAGGAATGGACAAAATAGCAGATGCAGTTGGAAAAAGTAGGGTTAATTACTTTGGACACTTATACCAAATGGATGGAAGAAGACAAACTAAAACTATTTTCTATTTAAATAAAATAACAAAAAAAACTAGTGAATGGGGAAAAAAAATTAATCATATTGTAGAGTTGGACATTAAATACAACAGTTCTGGATAGAGGAACAGTCAAAATGTTTGAAGGTTTTCAGGATAGTTACAGAAGAGGAGGAATGGTCAACTTAATGTAGAGAATGGAAGCAGTGAGTCGGAATGAAGTACTGGGGGGATGTAAGATTGGGAAGAAGAGTAAAGTTAAATAAGGATTGTTATACCATGGTACATAAATAGCTTGAATGAAGAAACTGAAGAAAAAAATAATTACACATTAATTGAGGCAAGACTAGAGTTCCTCTCCCAAAACTTCCAATTTCAATAGTCATATTATATATCCTTTTTTGCCCGACTGATTTTTTTTTCTATAGAATAGATTTCAGTGTTTTTTTTATTAGACCTCAGATAATTATTATCTATAAGGATCATATGAGATAAGATTAAATTCTTGAGAATATTTAGGTATTGGATACCAGAATTATAATTACAAAAAAAAATACAAAATATAAAAGATGATAAATGAAATTGTTGATGTATTACTGTGTTGGTGAGTAGGGGGTAGGAATACTGAATAAATGGAATGCAGATGATGGACAAGAGTTGAGTTGGATATATATATATATATATATATATATATATATTATCTTGTGATTGCAGTTTGACAAGTATGTTGAGAGATATAATATCATAAAATTGTTTCAAGTATTGTATTTATTCTAGTAATTCACACTCCTGAATTTTTAAAAACTATTTAAAAATAAAATATTCATTCAAATAAAAATTATTTTCTCACTGATTTTCACATTTTTGTTTCATTATAAACCTATGTAAATTTGTTTTCTCACATAAATCATGCACCTACTTTTAGGTAAAAATTTTCAGTCAAAAAGTGTATGAATTACATGAGTAAATATGATAAAATTTTTTAAACTCTTAAATAAGTGTTCAATATGTGTCAATTAGTGAACTCTAAGTAGAATAAAAAGATAAAACCCTAAAGACATACTGAAGTCAATAGAAGAAGAATTCAATTCTTCAAACACAGTCGAGAGACTACTACAAAACCTTCAAAAATCAGCCCCATACATACAAATTCCCCCCAACCCTACTAATAAAGAATGAAAATGGTAAACTTTTCAATAACAATAAAGACAACGCAGAAATCCTGGCTAAATATTTCAACAAACAACTAAATTGTGAAGAACTGACAGAACTCCTAAACTTCAACGCCAACACCCTAATAACAACACCACCAGAAAACATCAACCATCCCACTAGAAAAGAAGTCTGCGAAGCACTGGGTGAGATGAATTACAAAACAATGGGAGAAGATCAGACTTGTGTAGAGATCTGGAAATATGCCCTTGACTTGTATAGAGATCTGGAAATATGCCCTTGACTTGTGTAGAGATCAGCAAAAACTGCCCTTCATCAACAGCTTGTCAATATCTGGGTCAAAGAACTACCAGAACACTGGATGACAGCACTTATCCATCTGCTACATAAAAAAGGGGATAAAACAGATCCTAACAATTACAGGGAAATCTTACTTCTAGACATGAGGCCCTTCTTCCTTAGGTACTGTAAAAAGAATCTGTATCTATATTTTTACATACTTTTTCATTTTTTTTAATGGATCTTTTTTAAAGAGAATTGCATAATTTTCCCACCAAAATTTCAAAATGACAAGTTGTTTTTTTTTTAGTTTTGTAGAAAAATGTGTAGAATATTAAAATTGCAATTAACATTAGTGAATTTGTAATTTAAATGTATGAGATGATTGGCAGATGTTAACTGTGTTTCTATGAAGGACTATTAAAACATTGAGGGGTTTTAGCAGCAAAATAATCTTCTTTTTTTTTGCTATATGTTTTTGTTCATGACAGTCAGTGATGTTATTGAATTTAAAACTTTTTCGATTACTCACCAAACAAAAATTGTTTTAATAAAATGTTTTTAAAAACCGTTTATCCAGATAATAGTGTGAAAATAGTGACACCAATCACTGAGGATAATTACAAATATTATGTAATTACATGTAAATACAAATCCACCAACATCTAGAACAACCTGACGTTTTATAGATATACATAAAAGAGCCAAATCCAAACCACATTCAAACATTATTATATAAGATATATGTATTATGTAATGGGATTGATGCTAGAATCATGTTTATTAATATGCGTTATAACTATTATTTGTCCCCATTCCCATTTATACACTGATGGTCTCTTGTTTTTCACTGGTCAAAGGCGTAGTGCAGGTCAGTTTCTTTCATCTGTCTTAATACATTATGTTCCTTTAAATACAGGTTTCACTTAAAGCAAAAAATCACATGGTGGCAAACCTGGCAAATATGGAATATATTCAAGCACAATAATGTGTTTGTTGGATAAAAGCTGCTTCACAAAAAGTGCTGTTTGAACAGATTCATTGTCCTAATGAAGAATGAAACTACCTTTCCTCGGGTCAAGATTTTTTCTTAAATTACATTACATCAAAAAATGTAATGATCATGGCTTTGATTGTGAATTTATTTTGATGAGCTTTTTTTATTCTTACCAATCCTCAGAATGTCATTATGTCTCAGCATCAAATAAAAGATCCAGGTTTCATCACAAGTCATGATTTTTTTTTTAAATGATTGGGATTGACACCAAACTGCTGCAGCATGTCATTGAGAATTTTCTTACAGCATTCTTTTTGCTATGGCATACGAATTGTAGGGAATGTCACGGCAAAAACATTTTTCATGTTGAGATCCTCATACAAAACATCATGTTGAGATCCTCATACAAAACATTTCACACTAATGTTCATGGTTTCAGCTTTATTTAGACAATGAGTGGGTGATCTCAAACAATTCTTTAATAATTTTTTTCAATCCTTTAAGTAAAAGATCATTCAAGGGATTCAATGTTCTGATGTCCTTCTCTGAATATTTTGTGAAACTCAAATACACATGCACAGAACTTGTATTCTTCCTTTTAGATGTAAATAAGCATTTGACAACATTCCATCAGAGTTTTGTGTAATTTTACTAAAATTTTAAAATGGACACATTGCTCAACTTTTAAACTTAGCATTATCATATCCAAATTGTTTGTCAAAGAGGTCATAATAAGTTCTCATTGCTTTTTCTAAGAGATACAACACAATCTCATTATTTTAATAGGTACACCTCCATGTAAACATATAATGATATACTAAATGTATAGGTGTAATTAAAACCCAAACTAATAGCTGAATCCAGGATCAGTTGCAACAGTCACTGAAGTTAGGTTAGCGAGCTGTTGAAAATATTATGACATGAATTTTCAAAATATATTTATTAAATTTGCTATTTGATTTATTGTTAAAATGGTAATAGTTTTAAATAATTTTTATCAACTAACTTTGACAAAAATATTCTGTTAGTTATTTTGGACTTAATTTGAACCCTCTCAGAAGATTTTAATCGTCTAACGAGGAAATGATGTGAAGAGTATTTGTATTTTGTGTTTATGCATAAAGATTATGAAATAGTATTTCATGACTATTTATTTACAGGTTTCTGATGGCGTATTAAAATTAAAATCAATGTCTGTGATATTTGTTGCATTATCTTTATTACTTTTGTATACAAGTAAGGGACAAGATATAGTAAATGAGGTAATATTAATAATTATTATTCAAGTGCCATACATAATTTTTATAAACTTTCTGATTTTGATGTAATTTTTTACTTTCCTGCCCATGTATGTACAGGTTATATAGTGTGGCCATACAGTATACTGTGTAATGAGGTTTATTCTAATTGGGTCAAATTTTGCATATTTGGTTTATTTTTTACAGTTATTCACTTTTCATGACCCTCTATAACCAAAAAGTAATAATTTTAGCAGTGAATATTCCAGAAGGATATATATATATATATTTGTCAGTTTGTTTTTGCTTGATATCTCCAGACTGAATGGATGAAATTTGGCTTGATAATTTCTGTAAATGGTGCAGTGATACCATTTAATTTTGGATATAATCAGTCAGAGAACCAGGGAAAACCAGATTTTCCACATAATTTTTAACTCCCCTTTGGTTTTGATGGTATTTGGTCTTGAAATGCCCAAAAAGGGATGAAAGATAAATTTTCCTCCCTTTTTTTGTTGTTTCTGGACTCGGGTCACATTTTTTTATTAATTATATAATTCCATTGTATTAGTATACCACTTCAGTTATGTATTGGTAGAATTTCATTTAGGAGTTGGGGATAATGTGCATGAATTTTTCCCTTTTTTTTATCAATTAATGTTTTTTACTTATATCTTTTGGCTGCATTAACTAATTTTTATGAAATTTTTGTATGATGACTTCTGAATATAGATCATTGATGTCATTTCGTTTTGGATATAATCAGCCTAGCTGTTGGAGAGTTATGTTCACAATGGGTCCTTTATTTCCGTATCATAGTTTAACACTTTGAATCTTAAGCCATTATTATGTAATTCCTGGTACCAGAAACCTAGGCATTTTTGAAGTATTTTGAAAAAATTATTACTATCTTCATTATAAACAAATTAATAAATCTTACTTGCTTTGAATCATCACAATTTGTAGTTTAATGATATAAAAGAATTATAATTTTGTTATATTTAACAAAAAGTCATGATAACTTGAATTTGATAAAAATATTGTCTGAAAAAAAGTTGTAACAATGTTTATACGATATTTGTTCTCACAATAATGTTTTAAAATATTATAATGTTATAAAATATAAGCAAAGGATGCAAGTTTTATTTTAGTAGTAAAAAAATCACTTTCTAATTAATAAATAAAATATTTCAATATAATAAGAAAATTTTTTTTTTTTAGGTTTAATTAGCTCGTGTATGATATAGTTTGAAGCAGTCTGGTAAACATTAAGCAACCTCACAAAAGGTTGTCATCAAACAGCTAACCCAGTATCTCATCTGATTGCTTTGCAGACCCACTATTTCTCTTTCTTTTGGTATCTTTATTGGTCTTAGGCTGAAACGTAGATGTAGATGGACCCTCATCAGGAAAACTTTGGGCATTGTTAGACCTATTATCAGTATTACCATCACTGTCAGATAAATATGACTCTGCTTCAAAATTTGGATCTTAATCCTCATTGTCAATTTCTCTTTCAGATCCAGAATCAAATATTACCTCATTTAGAATTTTGGACAAATTTCATTTAAACTTATCATCAGTATCGGAATCTGACAGAAGATCATTCATCAGGTTTACTGTTTGGATTTTCTACGCGATAACGTTCACTCATACTGAAAAAAAATATTTACTTAGATTAAATAATAGATATTAGAAAATAAAACAACAAACATAGCTGAAAAAGTAAAAAGAATACACATTAGAAAAAATAATAGCATGTAAATCAAAAAGTAAACAACACTTTACCAACATAAAACATACGAATATTTTCCTTTTTTTACTAAAAGGAATAAAAGAACGCAGAAATTCTTTCACTAATAAAAATTAAACATATGTTGATATTTTAGTGAAATATCAATGTAAACACATGACAACATCAAGGACTGCCTCGAATGAAATGGCCATAACTTAGCTTTTCGCCAGCAAGAAACACATGTTGAATAAAATTGTGTAGTTTTCAAAATATCTAACAGATGGCAGTAAGAGCTACTCAGAACCATTCAAAATGAATTAAAAAATTATTGTATGTATCCTACTCATGAGAATAGCCTGCGTGCCGGTTGTAGTAGAATTAAATGTAGGATGCATGCTAACTCGGGCTTTGGTCATTCATCCACATTACTCTACACAGGCTGTACTAGGGTATAGGATTTAAAGTGTTAATATTCCACTTAATTTTCCTTCTAAGAAACAGTCTCATAAGAACAAATCATTTGGTAACCAATGCTGCACAACTTTCCCAGATTTGCAGAAAAAATTATGCAACTGTTTGATGGATTTTTATTTTTTTTAATTACAGCGTCTTACTCTTGAAAAGTCTTATGTTTACTAATATTTTACTATGACCACAATGGTTTTTTGATGATCTGACAATCTTTTTTTCCACCCTTGAAAATATGCAGCGATTTTCAAGAACAATAAGCATCCCACCAGTCTTACTAAAAATAATTTAAGGGTTGAATTGGTTTCCCATTGCCCTCTTCATTGTCACAAATATGTGGTTCAATGACCAAATTTCATTGCCAAATCCATTCAAATGCTGATGACATTCAGCTCCACATGTAACTCCTTCATTCTGGAGTTCAGGTTTATCAGAATATTATTTCTGTCAGAGAAAACCACACTTATTGATGCCACTTATACCTCCTGTGATTTACATTAGTAATGTGCAGAAAAATATTAAACAGTTTGACTCTGACTGTTGCTTCTCAGAAAAAAAAATTTCTTTGCCACTGTTTTTTACTCCCCAATTGTAATACTACATAGCATATACACTGAATCACCAAAAAGAACTCTCAGCTAACTCTAACAAGGATTAACGAATACAGATAATGTAAATATCTATTGAATATTTGCAGTTGCTGAGAACAGATCAGTTGCCCTGCAAGCGGTGGTTTTATCAATATTAAATATGCTGTAAGCTAATTGCTAAGATTGAAAAGTTTTAAAATCCAAATAAGTTTTACTCATAAATATAGTTTAATATTAAAGTGCAGAATAAAAAGGGTCATACAACTGTCAAATCTTGTGATAAAATGATGTATGGTATTCACTAGCATCAACTGAAACATCTTGAAGAAACAGAAAATGTTTTGAGAAAGATATTTAAATGAAATATTGTTTTTAAACAGAAAAACAAGCAGTTTAGTAGTGTAATGGAAAATTGGGTCATTAATATTTACAGTTTAATAATTCAACCTGTTTTTTCCCAACAGTTTGTACAAACAGTTGTCTTTTTTTCAACAATTTGTTTGTTTTCGTTTGGCAAAAACATCAGAAAAACCTGCCTCTAATTTGTATACATTACAGCATAAAAAAGATTGGGACAGGTAAACTAAAGC